>NW_005370838.1:944725-994480 GCF_000412655.1 Myotis brandtii | reverse complement strand
CAGAGAAGTTGGGAGCTTGAGACTCCCTCCTGATTGAAAAAGACAACTGTGTTCTCAGTTGCCAGCCCTTTCCACGTGCGCCTCCGTACCTCTGCACTTTACTTCCGAACCTCCTCTGAGTCTCAGTGTGCTTTTCTCTCTCCGACTAGTTGTAGAATTTCCACTCAGCCAGCCTTCCAGGGGTTCTGGATGATGTCCGTTTTGTCTTTTAGTTGTATTTTTGAAGTGGTTGTGCGAGGCAGCAATTTCTGGTGTTTATCTATGCCGCCATCTTGGTTTCTCCTCTAACATTTTCTGCTTTAGAGAATCGTTTCTGCCTCCCTTCATAAGCACCTACACATATATGTGCTTTTTAAATTCTATTCATGATGTTTAATTTCTCTTTTCTTGCTATATCTAAGCCTGAAATTAAAAGCACTTAGATATAATTTTTTAAGGTTATGCCCAGGTTTATTTATTTTTTCTTTTTTTATGCCCAGGTTTATTTAATTTTCTTATGTTATCTTTAATAAGGTTTTTTATGGCTAATTAAAATACATTTATTATAAAAAGATTTATTTATCCTATATAATAAAAGCCTAATATGCTAAGTGTCCTGTTGGCTGGTCAGACGTTCAACCAATCAAAGTGTAATATGCTAATGATATGCTAAGGTCACTCAACTGCTTGCTATGACGTGCACGGACCACCAGGGGGCAGACGCTCCAACCAGTAGGGGTGAGCTTGCTGCTGGGGTCTGGCTGATTGGGACTGAGTGAGATGGGCCGGACATGCCCTGGAGCCCTCCCGAGGTCCCTCCCAGGCCCCGATCGTGCATTGGTGGGGTCCCTTGGCCTGGTCTGTGCCCTCTAGCAATCCAGGACCCCTCGGGGGATGTCGGAGAGCCAGGTTTGGCCCAACGGCAGACCGACTGGTCGCTACGACGCACACTGACCTCCAGGGTGCAGACGCTCAATGTAGGAGCTGCTCCTTGATGGTCAGTGTGCTCCCACAGGGGGAGCGCTGCTTAGCCAGAAGCCAGGCTCATGGCTGGCGAGTGCAGCGGCAGTGGTGGGAACCTCCCCGCCTCCACGGCAGTGCTAAGGATGTCTGACTGCTGGCTTAGGTCACTCCCTGCGGGGAGTGGGCCTAAGCCATCAGTCAAACATCCCTCAAGGGCTCCTTGACTGTGAGAGGGTGCAGCTGGGCTGAGGGACCCCCCCCCAAGTGCACAAATTTTGTGCACCGGGCCTCTAGTTTAGTATAAAAACCTTTTTAAAAAGATGTATTATCTGCTCTTTTTAGTAACCTCAAGAAAATTGCAGAATATAAGAAAACTAAATCCAGGAGACATAAAGAGAAAAGTAAATTTAACTAGATAAAATTAACCTTCCCATACTTTAAAGAAATTCAGAAGATAAAAGATAGATGAGGAGAAAATATTTTCAGCATTATTTAATTGAATTTTTAAAAAAAAATATATTTTATTGATTTTTTACAGAGAGGAAGGGAGAGGGATAGAGAGCTAGAAACATCAATGAGAGAGAAACATCGATCAGCTGCCTCCTGCACGCCCCCTACTGGGGATGTGCCTGCAACCAAGGTACATGCCCTTGACCGGAATCGAACCAGGGACCTTTCAATCTGCAGGCCGACGCTCTATCCACTGAGCCAAACCGGTTAGGGCTAATTGAATTTTTAATTGAGGTAATTATAGTTCATTTGGCATTAATTGTAAGAAATAACACAGTGAGGTACTGTGTACCCTTCACACTGTTTCCCCTCATGGCAACATCTTGTAAAAGCATAGCACAATATCACAACCAGGACATTGACATGACCCAGTTACACTATCTTTAGGTCTGGGTTTATTTCTTTACTTCTTTAGCCTATGGATGTCAAATTGATCCAGCATAATTTGTTGGAAGACTGTCTTTCCTCAATTTTTATGCTTTTGTCAAAAGCCAGTTGGACTTTTTTGTGTGGGTTTATTTCTGGGTTCTCTATTTTGTTCCATTGACCTATGTGCCTATCCCCCACCACCACCACAGTTTTTATTACTGTGGCTCTATAGTAAGCCTTAGTATTGGCTACAGTGATTCCTCCCACTTTTTTCTCTTTTGTCAGACTCCTTTTAGTTATTCGAGGAGCCTGTGCCTTTCCATATAAATTTTAGAATAAGCTTGTCTATGTTTTCAAAAAACTAGGCTGGGATTTTGATAGGAATTACATTAAAAACCTATATACATCAGTTTACAGAGAATTTGCTTCTTTTCTATGTTGAATCTTCTAATCCATAAATATGGTATGTCTCTCCATTTATGAAACATTTTCTTTCATGCAAATAAAGAACTAATACTTGGAATCTATAAAGAGCATCTATAAATCAGTAACAAAAATGGCCCAAAACACATAGGAAATTGGGAAAAGGCAATTCCCAGAAGAAATACAAATGGCCACTCTAGTTTAAAAAGGTGCTCAGTCTCACTGATATTGCAGGAAATTCAAATTATAAGATCACAGGGTTTTGCCTATTTAGATTGGCAAAATAAAAAATTGACAGTATTATCAATTAACTAGAGGCCTGATGCATGAATTCGTGCACCAGTGGGGTCCCTCAGCCTGGCCTGCGGGATCGGGCTGAAACTAGCTCTCCGACATCCCCTGAGGGGTCCCAGATTGCGAGAGGGCGCAGGCTAGGCTGAGGGGACCCCACTGGTGCATGATTGGGGTGGGGAGGGATGTGGGAGGTTGGCCAGCTGGGGAGGGACTGCAGAGAGGGCTCCAGGGCGTGTCCAGCCCCTCTCACTCAGTCCCGATCCACCAGACTCCAGCAGTAAGCCAACCTACTGGTTGGAGCGTCTGCCCCCTGGTGGTCAGTGCATGTCATAGTGAGCAGTTGAGCGGCCTTAGCATATACTTAGCATATTACACTTTGATTGGTTGAACAGACAACTGGACATTTAGCATATTAGAATTTTATTATATAGGATGAGAGTGCAAGGAAATGGACTCTGCGATACACATGGTGGGAGCAAGCTGGTGAAGCCTTTTTTGAAAGCATTTAGCAGTATTGGTCAACATTAGAACCGGACATAACTTGACTGAGCAGTTCCAATTCTTTGAATCTCTCATACAAAAGTCTGTGCTCATATGCACAAAGATATTGGTACAAGGGTGCTCAGTACTGCATTCGGGGAAACAACCAAAATGCTAATCAGTAGAGGAAAGGTTAGACAAATTATATCTTATCCATATGTAAAATATCGTGCACCAGTTAAAAAGAATGAGGGTGACCTATATGTGCTGAGATTTCGAATCAGATAATAATAGGAGAGAAGTCCAATTACACCCCGCCACCCTCTGGTTCTACTTTCCTTTTAAACAGATATAAAGCAGCCATCTGGTCAATTCTGACTTTCTTGTCACATATTGAACTGACACAGCTGCTTCAGAAAATTCTCTTATGGTTCAGGGATGCTAAGTTACTGATAAATTAACTTTCTTTTTATGGCTCTTATCTTGAAGTCATTTTTATTGCTTTCATTGTGTACCAGCAATGAAGCATAAATGTCCAGGACTGGGGGAGGGGTCATGCCTCAGGCAGGAACAGTGGGTCTCTGGCTCTGCCTAGTGGTCTTGTCCTCTCAGTTCCCTGACCTTTTGTTATCTTACTTAGGTCAGAGGGCATTGCTAACCTCTCTGAGGAATGGCTTTTCCTCTACTAGGGTTGGCATTTGAAGAAGTCTTATTTTCATGATCCAGTTCAGGAGAATAGTTTCATAAGAAGTATCCATACAATAGTTGATTAAATTTCATTATATTCCCATCAAAATGAGTTATTCATTATATTTAATAAATCAAAGCATATTTTAAAAAATTTCAGAACAGAATTGCTTCTGTGAGTGGAGCTCATTTTCTGTATGTTCTAAGAAAATGTTCTTTTCACTTGTAGCTTCTTGAAGATGTGCCAGTGAGGGAGGACTGGCCATCTTAATGCCCCTGTGCTAGTGCTTTAATGCCCCTGGGCTAGTGATTTAATATTGGTATCTGGGGTTCAATGGTTTACCATTTCTTGTAGTGTCCCCTGCTTGCCCACATCTATAGCAGGGCTCAGTGCTGGGAAAGAGACTAGGCTGAGAAAATGGCTTTTTTGAATTTTGTGTAGATGAAATTTAGCATTTAATATAAGGTTTATAGGAAGCTGTTTGCTGCTCTTGCTAACACTATTGCAATATTGGTACCCTTAGGTGAGCTGGTGAGGCTCTTAATTCATTTGCAGTACAGGAGACCATAGCTGGTCTGTTTCCTCATCTGCTTCCCTGTTTTCCCATCCATCCATCCATCCATCCATCCATCCATCCATCCATCCATCCATCCATCTATCCACCCACCCACCCATCCATCCATCCTGGCAGCCCTTCATTGAGTCAATATTCTATGAGCATCTACTGTGCTATGGCTGTGTGTTTGACATGGCCAGGCTGTTGAAGTCCCACTTAGAGCCATAAAAGTAGCTATAGACTACCTTGGACCAGCCCTGCCCATCTTGTGGCCCTGCAGTGGCTTCAAGGTGGAGTCTGGGGCAGAGCCATGCTACACAGAGGTGCTGGAGTCTGGCATGGCACTGCTCATGGAGGCCATGCTCTCCAGCACAGGGTTGAGACTGATGCTTTGGTTGTTGGAATGGGCTGCCAGAGGCTTTCTAGGTGGCCATAGATGCCTCCACCAAGGAGAACTGCTCAGGCATATGGGCCACTTATGTTTCTGGTTGGTGTGGGCTTGGTGGATGTGGGTGAGCAGTGTGTTCCTGCTGGCGAAGGCCTCAAGGTGGTGGATGCACTACAGGTCGACCTTCTCAGGAGCTGGAGGTAGTGGGTGAGCATGTGCTTCTCTAAGCAACTTGGTCTGAGTGCAGGTGTTCTTGTAGACCTCCTCTACCCACAAGTTGCTTCCAGTGTCCAGGAGAGAGAAATAGGTAATTCCAATCATTTAAGAGTTTATCTAAGAGAGGAGTGTCAAGGGTGCTATGGCAGCACACATTTGTGTATGTATATGTGTATGTTTGAGAGAGAGAGACAGAAACACAGAGAGACACACAGAGAGAGACAAAGACAGAGAGAGAGAGACAGAGAAAGAGGGAGAGAGGATATATGTGTTGGTAAGTGAGAAGAAGGATATAGGACAGGACATTCTAAGCCGAGGGACAAGCTTTTGCAAAGACGTGGAGAGAGAGAGAGCATAGCATATTAGGTATTTATTGCTGGGTGATAAAATACCTCAAAACTTAGTAGCTTAAAATAACAATATACTGGTAATTATCTCACATGGAAGGAAACTTGACTTGGGGTGATGAACACACAATACAGTATACAGTTGATGTATTATGGAATTGAACACCTGAAACCTATAAAATTTTATTAACCAATGTCACCCCAATAAATTCAATTTAAAAAAGTCAGGACCAGTTTAGCTGTGTGGTTCTGGCTGAGGGTCTCTCATGAGGTTGCAACCAAGATGTCAGCCCACGGCCACCACCATCATCTGAAAGCTCAGCTGGGGCTGGAGGATCCGCTTCCCAAGTATCTAACTCACGTGGCCAGGAAGTTGCTGGCAGCTGTCCTAGGGCTGCTTGAATGTCCTCACAACAAGTGCCAGCTTCCCCAGGGCAAGTGATCCAAGCGAAAGCAGGGTGGAAGCTGCAACATCTTCTATGACATAGCTTCGCAAGCCCCATTTCAGTGTCCTATTGGCCACACAGGCCAGCCCTATCCACTGTGAGGGGGTGGGGACTAAATAAAGGCATGAATACCAGGAGGCAAGGATTATTGGGACTCTATTGGAGATTGCTACCATAGTATGGCCCAGCGTCTGTAAGCTGGTCTGCATGACGGGGGCTAGTTGTGACTGGGGGAGTGGATTTGGCTGAGGAGCTTGATACAAGCTTTGGACACTGTTTTAAGCACTTTGTATTTTTTCTTCAGTTTCATAGTCAGTTTTCATAGTCTTTTCATAGTCTTTCCCTTTAACAATATTGAGGAGGGAAATTTGTCTTTTCGATCTACAACTCTGGTAGAGGTGTGGTGTGCATTGGGGCTACTAGTGGTGGTCTGTTTATAGGTCCTGCCCCTCACCCTTCCCAGGGCACCTGGAACTGATTTAGAGTCCCCAGTTGCCTCAAGTTTTACCTTCCCCTACCTCTTCTTCCATAAGGGAGACCTTGAGAACTCAGGCTGGAGGGGCTAGAGACTTAATAAACCAGTGGTATCCAGAAAAAAAAAAGGCTATATGGGGTGTAAATCTTACCACTCTTATTTATATGTATCTCATTTTTTAAAATTTTGACTCTTAGGCCTATGTTATCATATCATTAGTGTGTGGTGTGAATACAATAGAAGATGTATGTAATTTATAAGTAAGTGATGTTCATTACTGTGGGGGTACGTGCCCCATGTCTTTTTACCAATGGCATGTATGATTAATGAGTTTGGAGACCGCTGCTAAGAGAGAGGCTGGTGCTGTGGGGCGGCGGGGTTGAGGGGAGTGGGCAGTTATGCCCAATGTCCCTTTCCATGACTGGTCGCTTTAATGCAGCAGTTCTCAACCTGTGGGTCGCGACCCCTTTGGCGGTCGAACGACCCTTTCACAAGGGTCGCCTAAGACCATCCTGCATATCAGATATTTACATTACGATTCATAACAGTAGCAACATTACAGTTATGAAGTAGCAACGAAAATAATTTTATGGTTGGGTCACAACATGAGGAACTGTATTTAAAGGGCCAGAAGGTTGAGAACCACTGCTTTAATGCCTGCAACACTGTCCTGAGAAGACCTGTGTTGGCAGAGTGCCTGCTTAGCCCTCTGGTGGTGGCTGCCCTGCCCAGCCATCCTTCAGTGACTGCCCCTCTTGACCCAGATCACTTTTGGGAAGACACCCTCAGGCATTGCCTGTTGTGAGCGACACCGCTGGCTGGAGTCAGACCTGCATTCACATCCGGCTCAGAAAGTGCTTGTGGTTCTGCCCTGGGTAGATCACTCAGTTTCTCTGAGGGCCCCTCTTGGTTTATAAAACAAGGGTGGTCCCGCTGTGCAGGGTGCTTCAATGGAAGGGCCTCACACAATATTCTTTTGCCTTCCTGTGCCCCATTTTTCATGCAGTGGGTCAATACAGACCAACGCTGCCCTGATAGTGTCCAAAGCGAGGACTCCAGGGGGCTACCATTATCCCCTCATTTAAGCCCGGGGGGACCTAATAACAGATTGAATTTTAGGTAGATCCTGGCTTACCCAGCTTGGTTACACACATTCTGTCTGAATGATGCCCCTGAGTTAAAACCATGGCAAGTAGCTTTGATAAGAATGTGAGATGTCCTTAGCATTTGGGACCCCTGTTTCTGAAGGGTAGTAGTCTAGTGTTTGAGGGAGTACCCATCCTTTGTAGCCTTGGTTTGCAAGGGTTACTTTGTAGTCTGAAATTTTTTAAAAAGTCAGTTTTCATAGTCTTTTCAATAACTTTGAAATATACTTACAAAAGAATGCATCTGGTCTACCGGGTTTATTTTTATAATCCCTTGCATGTTACTAAAAAATGTATCTTTTTAAAGTGTTCATTTTGAAATAATTTTAGACAGAGAAAATTACAAAAATAGTACTAACAAGTATCCGTATGCTCTTCATCTGGCTTACCCTCATGTTAACATCTCACACGAGAATAGCACAATTATCAAAAGTAAGAAATGAGCCTGGGTGCACCATCATTAACTAATCTTCAACCCTTATTTGGATTTTCCCACCTTTTCTAATTATGTGCCTTTTCTTTTCCAGGATCCAATCCAGGATCCCACAATGCTCTTGTCATGTCTCTTTGGTTCCCTCCAATCTGGGACAGTGCCTCGGTCTTCATGTTATCTATTTGAAAATGTGTAAATCTAAGTGTGTACAAATCCTTTGGACATAATTTTATTTTCTTCTTAGTCCCTGTTGCTGTTAGCTATGACCTGGCTTCTTCTGCTGAGTCACAGCCAGTCATGTGCTTGGCACATAATAATTGCTCAGTAAATGGTAGCTGCTATGGTTTCAGTCATACATGAGGCATGGTCATTGGTAATGCCACCAGTAATCTTTACTTACTTACGGAAGAGCTCATCATTGGACTCCTTACATGGCATCTGTGGGCAAATGCTTTCAGTTCACTCAAATGTAGATTTCTAAATGCAGGTGTGAGATAGGAAAGTGCCAGGAGCAGCTGTTTTCAGTCTCAGGACATCTGGTGCAGTAGCAGGAGCTGGCCTGGTGTTCTCTCTTACAGATGCTTGGTGCTCATGCGAATCCATGTCAAGCCTGAAAAAGCCCAGATCTCACTGTTTAAGTTTGTGCACAGTAAATCACATTTCCTCTGGGTAGCTGGGCTGCTTATAGAGTGGCCTTCCCAAAACTCTTGGGATGCTCTCGAAACACATGGAAGGCTCTGGAAGGATATGTGCAAAGGTGGCATTTGGTCTTTACAGACTATAGCAAGTAATTCATTCCTTCTGGGCTTGATATTGGGCATAAATATATAGTGGCGGTAGGTGGATGGCAGAGAGGAGGGAAGGTTGTTTTTATTTTAGAGTTTTTTGTAAAAGTGATGATTACCTGGACTCTGAAGTTGTACCTAACTTTTTATTTAACTCAAGGATCCCACTGTGGCCCTACCTACTTTGGCTTTGTGGATAGAGCATCAGCCTGTGGACTGAAGGGTCCCGGGTTTGATTCCGGTCAAGGGCATATGCCTGACTTGTGGGCTTGATCTCCAGTGGGGGTGTGCAGGAGGCAGATGATCAATGATTTTCACTGATGTTTCTGTCTCTCCCTCTGTCTTCCTCTCTGAAGTTAAAAAAAAAGTCCCATTGTGTGTGTGTGTGTGTGTGTGTGTGTGTGTGTTTATGAAGCAGATAGTCACATACAAACACACATGAAGAGACAGAGATTGAGAGGACCGGGTTTGCCCAGGACTGAGGGATTCTCTGGGATGTGGGACTTTCACCGCTAAAACCAGGCCAGGCCCAGGCAAACGAGGATGGCTAGTCAGCCTCTGAAGGACCTACATGGGACAGAAAGCGGTGTGGGTTGGGGAGACCTCAAAGATTCCCAGTGTGAAGTTTCTAGTCTTCATCTTTTGCCATTTGTTCATGTCCCTTTTAAAATAAATCTTCATTTAAATCACGATTACCAACACTTTATTATTGTTGTTCTATCTACTCCCTCCTTATATTTTGCTGGAGAATTTTGAAGCACTTCCCTGATATCCTCTCATTTCTTTACATTTTATTTTTTTAAAGTAAACTTTTATTTGGGAGTAATTTCAGATTTACAGAATGTTGCCAAGAGTGGACAGAGTTCCTGAATAACCCCCACCCAGCACATCCTATTGTTATCATCTTTCTTAAACGTTTCCACGGCACATTGGTCAAAATTAGAAACTACATTAGTACATTACCATTAACCAAATTCCAAACTTTATTTGGATTTCACCAGGTTTTCCATTTATATCCTCTTTCTGTTCCAGGATCCAATCCAGGGCAGCACATTGAATTTCATTATCTGTGACAGTTTCTCAGTCTTTCACAGTTAACAGAGAAAAAAAAGAAGCATTTTTCATGACCTTAACAGTCCTGAGGAGTACTGGCCAGGTACCCTGTAGAATCCCCAAATATGGGTTTGTCTCATCTGTTTTGTGATTAGACTGGGGTTATGGCTTAAAAAAATAAAAAAAATATTTTTATTGATTTCAGAGAGGAAGGGAGACAGAGAGAGATAGAAACATCAATGGTGAGAGAGAATTATTGATTGGCTGCCTCCTACATGCCCCCTACTGGGGATTGAGCCTGAAACCCGGGCATGTGTCCTTGATTGGAATCGAACCCAGAACCCTTCAGTCCGCAGGCTGGCACTCTAATCCACTGAGCCAAACTGGCTAGGGCAGGTTATGGCTTTTTAGAAAGAGCACACAGAGGTGAAGTGTCCTTTCTTTCTCATCATCTCAGGGGATATTTGACATCCATGTGACTTCTCTGGTGATGGGCACCTTGATCACCTGGTTGATGTTGTGTTGAGCAGGTCTCTCCACACAGAATTACTGTTTTTCCTTTCCCTTACTCTGTTCTTGGAAGTGAATCCCTAAGCACAGCCCTGGAAGGGGTTCAGCGAAGATTAAGGTCAACCTCCTGGAGGTAGAAGTATCTACGTGCATTATTTGTAGGCTTGTAGGACACCCAGATCGCTTTGATTTTCAGATAAGCAATGAAAACTTTTTAATGTAAGTCTGTCCCTTGAGATATTAGAACTTCAAATTTAACTGGTTGTCCTGTAATTTGTTAAATCTGGCAACCCTAATTCTTTGGAATTCTTCTTTAAGAAAAATTGGTTTCTTTCCTCTTTCATTTGATTTTTAGTTTGATTCCACCATCTTCTTGTTATTGTTTTCTTCCCACTTTCTGTCATCCTTTAGCAGAGTTTGATATACTTCAGTGATTGTACTTTGTCTACTTAATTTTCTTTTGGAAACATGGAAAATAGTTTTGTTTGCCTCAAAAAATGAAAATTTTTGTGTGTGTGTTTAATCAAAGGATTTTTTTCATTACATCAGGCAAAAAGTACATTAGTTTCCAACCCCTATAAATAGAACCCAGAGTTGAAGGAAATGAGATTTGTGCTGAATTTCCAAGTGTGGATTGTGGGAGGGGCTGGGAAGAAGGACGCTCTTTTAAGCAGCCCCAGGCGGCTAATGTAGCAATAGGCATGTGGATTCTGCCTGAACTTGGCACTGCAAGGCACTTGTCATTGCTTAAGCTCCCCAACTTCTAGCAGGTGTGAGAGAATGCTAATTAAGTGGATATGGAAATGAAGGATGGCTGGGGTGGTGGGAATGCCAGAGAGATCCTGTAATTGTCCTTTTAAAAGAAAGCCAGACCTCTTGTTTCTGTGCGGTGCACCTACCAGTGGTCAGCAAACTCATTAGTCAACAGAGCCAAATATCAACAGTACTTCTTCAAAATAGCCTTGCCCAGGCCGAAAACCGACTTCTGCGTGTGGGCCACGAAGTTTCAATCGCACTGTACGATTGGTCCTAGCTCATCAGATGGTGTTGCATTTTGTTAAAGCAACAGGTCTGCAGCAAGATTACCTCGGGTGTCTTGTTCTCAGCAGCTGGTACCCGTCAAGTCAGGGCCTGCTACTCATCAGCAGCAGGTGTTCTAGGAAGTGGCCAGAGACCATGGAGTTTACAGAGGGCTCAGCTCCCTTAGACAAGAGACCTCTGCTGATCCATGGCCCCAACAAGCCTTATCAGGGCAGAAGGATGGCTGATGGCCAGGCAGAGAGGAGGTTTGGAGCTTGGTGAATTGGATGTGGCTATGCCTTGCTGATAGTTGCCTTCTTACCAGTTCTTTTGAAAGGATGTGCCTGGCACATAGTAGGTGATTTATTAAACGTTTGTCAGTTGAATGAGGGCATTCATTTTTTGTCCTGCCACTTGTTCAGGTAATCCTCAGTAATTGTGACATGGATCCATCAACCTTACCTAAACTGAATCCTGTCTTCCCGGTTAACAGTGCCAGTCACTTGCCATTGCTTATCTAAATCAATTTTCTTGAACCATGGGGTCTGACTCCTGCCAGGTCTCCACAGAAAGCCTCCAGCACTCCCAGGGCTCTGATGCCCTTTGATCTGAGTGCCCAATTCTTTCCCCTACCAGGATGGGGCTGCCTGTGCCTCTGCTTCTGGAAGGATCTTTCTTTGCTGCTTCGCCTGCGGCACCTGGCACAGTCTTGGACCCACAGAAGGCCCTTGTTGGATATGTGGGGAGTGGATAAATACCTATCTCCGTCTGGAATTCTTTGTATATCCCAAATAAGAAATGCTTACAGGTACAAAGATGTCCAGGGCAACTCATTAAAATATCTGCACATGTGTACAGTTAATACATTTGGTCTGAGGCTGCCAACTTTTTTTCCTAAGAAAATAAAAAGCATTGCTTTTAAAATAGCTTCCTGAAGGTGTTACAAATGTCTGTTTGGTTCTTGTATCCTGTTGAAGAGAGCAACATATGTTTGTCCATGTGTTTATATTTTTTAAGATACCAGATGTCTGTAGTACAAGTTTTTATTATCTATTTTTGAATTTATGTTTTGAAACTTAAAAACACATTTCGGAATACTGCTATAGGTGTAAGTGCTGAGTGCTACCTGACTGACTGTAGGATATGTTTTGCCAAGCTGCTCTGAGTTTTGAATTTTCTTGAATTTCTGTTTATGGGATGCCAGTGTATTAAATACACAGATGGCAAACAGTGAGGTCAGTTCTTAACAGCTCTAAAAAAGAGCAGGCAGTTATATTTTTGGTGAGAATTTTGGAGTGAAAGCAAAAGCCCTAAAGGATGACAGCCAAAATCTGCATTGTTTAGTGGTGAGGAAGCCAGGGCTGGGCACTGGGACAGTGGCACCATTAGTGGCTCCCCCTTATCAGGTAAAGTCAACTTGACCCACACTTTTTGGCAAAACCCTGTCCTGACTGTGGCCCAACAGAGAGCTCATGGCAGCCACTGCTCTGATGGTCAGTGGTCAGTGGCATAGAAATTGAGCCCTGCAGCAAATCTTCTGAGATGTGACTCTCTGGGTTGCTGCCCTTCTGTGTCTGGAGCCACAGTGGAATCGCTGAGTGAAATGAGCTACTGAGTTCTCATTTTTACACAGACCACAATCTCTTCTGAACTGCTCACTGGTTTTTTTTGTGTGTTTTTTATTTTTTTTATGAGGAAACTGAAATAGCTTTACTTGCCCTTTTCCAGATTTTTCTGCTTTTCCTTTTTATAGCTGAATATGAGGTCACCAGAAGGTTTCCTTTTCAGCTTTAATGTTATCGAATTGAACATTTTTGCAGCTGTGGCTCCTTGTTTTCAGAAATGTGTTTCCCTGAGTTTTGGCTAAGGAGCATCTCAGAGGCAGGGAGTCTCCCTGCAGACCAGGAAGTGTCTTTGAGAGGCACAGCTCACCTGGGATGGCCCAGCGCCACCCTCTAACAGTCAGGGAGGGATACTCCGAGAGCACTTGTTTTCAAACTTTATAAGCAGGGTACCCCTTTGTAGACATAAAATTATATCCCAAACACAATAGAATACCAAAATGAGCTGCTGTGTGACATGGGACTGGGCGATGGGGAGGTAGGTGATAGAGGGCTTAGCGCTGTCTCTGTAGGTGGTGGTGGGAAGGGTGTCTCAGGCTACTTCTGATGAGTTGGGCATTTGTAGGCAGGTCATCTCACTCTGGTCGAGGTCTGTCCTTGGTGCTCCCCTCTCCCTCAGGCCAGATAGCTCTGCCTGAAAGTACAGTAAGTCAGTGCTGGCATTTCCTCTTTCCCCTGTCACATTCAGGATCTGTCATTGGCTCGGGCTCTGGGGACCTGCCCCTCTTCCTTGGTCTCCTGTTTCTCACCTGTATCCAGGGCCTGTTGGTCAATGTCTTGGTAATAATTGAAGCCATAATGTGAGCTGCCAACATTGGTGGAGCTCTCGCTGTGCTGGGCCTGCTGTCAGTGCTTTGCTGTCTTGCCTCACTCACCCCTCACCCCAGCCTTTCCTTGTTAGGTGTGGATGACCCAGAATTTCCATTTCTTATATCAGTGCTGAACTCAAATTGGAATTATTCTAATAGCCCCCCGATGGGGCTGCATGCCAAGGGTTTCTGTACTGTGTCTTGCATACCAGGGTTTGTTTAATATTTCTCAAACCCTTTAATCTTTGCAGCTCCTCCTGCAGTCTTTGCTGACTCCACTTCCCTTAGGATTAAGATCAGACTTCAGCCCAGCACAGGTCCCTGTCTCAGGCCTGTCTCCCCTACGTCCCTGCAGGAATCGTCAGTGAAAGCACACACTTGTTTTATTCTCCAAGGCTGTGCTCAAACTCTTTTCACCTTCATGGCTGCACATCAGTGCACCTCCTTCCTGCTCTTTCCTTCCCAGCATGAGTGTTTCCCCACTTTTGCATTGGAGCAGCAGGCATGCCTGTCTGTCTGTGTACTGCCGTGTGTAATTTGTTAGCATTCTCATTGTCTTGAAACGTAACTCAGTAATTTCCATCCAACTTCTCTAGAGCTCATCCCTTTCCTACAATTAAATTGTAAACCCTTTAAAAAATATATATTTTTATTGATTTTAGAGAGGAAGGAAGAAGGAGAGAGAGAGAGATAGAAACATCAATGATAAGAGAGAATCATTGATCGGCTGCCTCCTGCACACCCCACACTGGGGATTGAGCCTGCAACTAGGGCATGTGCTCTGACCAGGAATCAAACTGTGACCTCCTGGTTCATAGGTCAACACTCAGCCACTGAGCCACGCCAGCCGAGCTAAATTGTAAACTCTTTAAGGGAGAACCAGAACTTAAAAATTCCCCCACAGCACCCACCACAGTGCACAGAGTAGGCAGTGGATAAATATTTGCTTTTGATGGGAGTTCTAAAGAAGGTAAAGAAGCTTCATGTCGCTGTATGAGAACATGGTATTCCATTTTTTGCCAACCTTGCTCTTCATCCTCCCAACTTGTCCTGCATTGGTTCATGAGAGGTTCACTCAGAGCCAACAAGCGGAACAAAGAAGCCAGTGGAATGAAACTTCCTAAGGTTGCTGTATAACAGGCTAGTGAAACACTGGCATAATCATCATCTATTGTACAAATATGTAAGCTTGGAATTCTGAGGGCATGCACAATGAACTGTTTTGCATCACTTCTTCTCACCTATATGATGTGGGCCTACTCCACAGATTCTTGTTTAGCTGTGGCTGACAGCCTCACGGAAATGGGAGCTGAGAGTGGTGTTGCCACTCCTTAGTCAGCATCCTGAGAAACAGTCTCCCTCTGCGTAAACACGCTGGGATCTGCGAACATCTGGGCCTCCGTTGCTTACTAGAATGAAGCAAGGTGGGAGGGGAGAAGCCACCCCTTCTAAAGACATTCTTAGACTGAGGGGCTCCTTCCTCATTCTCTAATATATATTTATTTTTTTCTGACACCATGGTCGTCTCATTACAGTTTACATTTTGTTCTCTTGCTTTTGTGGCTTATTTAATTGAGAACATGTCAATGACAAAAATGTTTAAAACACTGCAATTGCAAAGAATCTGGGGTCACGCAGAGGTTTTCATTGATCCCTGTGATGAATGAATGAATAGAACTCCCCTGTGAAGGGCCTTACTTTCATTCTCTCTCAAGGCCTTTATCTCATCTCTATCAGCACAGAAGAGCTTAATGTTTTTGGCCAATTGCACTCTGACTTATGCTACTTTTAAAGCTTTGACTTCTTAACCAGGAGGCTGAAGCCAGAGTAAGCTGGAAAACGTATTCCTGTGCTATTTATTGCACGAGGCATTAAAAACAGCACCGATACAGTCATCTGTTTTACTTTTTATAGGCTCTGTCATCACTTTAATTGGTTGTTAGAGCAGATGTTTTAAAAGGAATATTTTGGCATGACTGTATTTGTTTATTTAATTTCTGATGATTTACAGGACATTTATATCTACATGTTTTTTAAAAAAGAACTGTGGGCCATGGGAGCAGAGCAGCCCCTGAGCCCTTTCTCGACCCGTCCTAGGGAGGGGTGATGAGGTTGCTGGGTGAGCTGTACTGGGTGAAGAGGTTGGGGAGGCCTCAGAAACTTGAAAATCTAGGGGCAGCATGCAGAAAGCTCCCCGTTTACAGTCAGCAGGGCATTCAATAGCAAACCAAATGTCAGACCACCTCCAAAGATGCCTTTTAAGAAATACAAAAGCCAAGTTATCATTGTTTTAAGGAAAACAAGATTAAAAAGAAAATTGTCAACCTGTTTAGACAGAGCTTATGAATCAGTTAAGGTCTTTGCAACTTTGATACCTTTTCCAGTGGTGAACTGACCTCAGACTTGGACATGAGCATGGTTCATATGCCACGGTTTCATAGTCCAGTGATTATTTTTGGTTCTTTGAATGTGGGCAATGATAGAAAAGCTTGTCAATATCAACTCTCAAAAAAATTTTTCTTCCATGTTTGGGCCAAAATATACATCCTAAATTGCTACTTCATAACAATGTCTGTAAAATAATTAATATTATAACAGTATTTTGAAGAATTTTAGTTTCAGAGAAAGTCTCTAAGGATAAAAGGATTATTTTAAGGCCTTTTTATTTTTTTATACTATTTAAATTGTTGTCTCTGCCTTTTAAAAAATTTGGCTAGAAGGGGGAACTCCTTGGTTAAACCTAAAGCAGACACGTAATAAATCAATTAACATCGTCAGTGGAAGTGGTCATAATGAACCCTGTAGTCTAGCAAATTTCCTTCTGGTTGATTGATACATTATCAGGTTTGGGGCTGTGCCATTATGACTGTACAGAAAATGTGTGTTACAGTAAGGCAGAGAGATGCTGCTGAGCTCATAATAAGGCTTCCTAGGTGTAGACGTCTTTTTTAAAAATCCTCACCTGAGGATATGTTTTTATTGATTTTTAGAGAGAGAGAGAGAAAGAGAAAAACATCGATGTGAAAGAGAAACATCTATAAGTTGCCTCTAGTATGCCCTGACTGGGCATTGAACCCTCAACCCTTTGGTGTATGGGATGATGCTCCAACCAGCTGAGCCTCCCAAGTAAGTATGTCTTTCGTTCAGCTGGGTTCTGCTGAACTTTCTCATCATTGCAAGCGCTAAGCATGATGCTCGTTTGGTGCAGAGCAAACACTCAGTAACTGTCTAATGAATTGGCAAAAGAGTTTACAAGTAACCAGATGTCATTTGTATATAGGGAGTAGCTTATTGGTGGAATGCCACCTGTTTCCATGGTGGTATTATTATCTGTGAGTGTTAATTGGTAGCCAAGCTGTTTAATCTGTCTAGTATATTTAAGTCCTAATTGAAATTCTGAGGTCTTCTTGGATCATGTGACTTTCATTTTCATGTGATGTCTTAAACAATTTGAGATCAATTGATCAATCTTTTTTTATTTTTATTTTTTACCCACTTAAGCACCTTACAGTTAATAAAATGTTAAATCTTTTCTGGTGTGAAAAATGCTACAAATAAGAGCACATGATAGAACGTATCTATGAATAATTTCTTTTGTGTGATCATTATTTATTTTTACTTCCTAAATTGCTACTTCATAACAATGTTTGTAAAATAATTAATATTATAACAGTATTATAACAGTGTGTTATTGGGAAGGGGTGGAAGGAACTCAGTCCTTAGCAGGTTTCTACTGTTATATAATATAAAGAGAAAGGTCGAGTGATGAAAATTATTGTCAAGTTTATGATTTTTTAAAATTTAAATTATTTATTAAGTTTATGATTCTTGACCTTTATAATGTCTATCCCAGTTGATTAGAAAAATAAAAGTGCAGTTTCTTTGAAATACTTAGCATCTTCAAAAGAGCTTTAACTTTTTAAAGTATATGTCACATCTAAATCGACACTAAAAGCCTCACTTTTACAGGATAGGAGAAATGGTATTTCTAGTTCATTCCTGGGGAAATAAGCACAGAAGTCTTCCAGTGATGATAGAACTAGTTTGGTAGCTGAGCGGGACTAGAGTATTTTTCAGCAAAGTGAACAGCTAACCCACCCTGGCAACATTTATCTAATTATGTTTTCTCCATTGAAAAATGTATTCAAAATGAAATAAACCCTACATTGAGATATCTTTCTGTTTAGAATTCACAATTAAATTTTTTTATTATATTTATTCTATTCTGATACAACCATTTCAGAATCACTTTTAAAGGGCGAAGATGCCTAATTTCTCTTCTTATAGTACCAAATTAAGTTTCTCGATTTACAGTTTTCCTGTACTTGTATTGCTGAATTTCTAGTTTTTTTTCATGTAGATTTATATCAAAGGTACTACTCTCCTACTTTGGTGATTTTTTTCCAGTTTACTAACTTGATTTGATGATATAAATATACACAGAAACTCTTGCAATTGAAACATTCTGAGCAATAATAATTTTATTGACTTGAATGCCTGGGTTATCTTGATTTTCAGTTGTGTGTGTGTGTGTGTGTGTGTGTGTGTGTGTGTGTGTGTGTGTGTGTGTGTTGAGTTATTGAGTGCTGCGTAGCAAGTTGCATGCAAACTCAGTGGCTCAACACAACAATAAACATTTGTTTCATACAGTTCCTGTGGGTCAGAAATGTGGACTGTTTAGCTGGGTGGTTTTGGCCAGGGGTTATAGTCACAGTGTTAGCAGGATGGTCGGAGGGCCTGCTTCCTCTGTGGCTCTCAGGAGGCTGGCAAGCTGGTGCTGGCTATTGGCAGGAGGCCTCGGTTTCTTGCTACATGGACTTGCACAGGGCCTCTGCTCCCAGGGGAGCTTGGGCAAAGCAGTGTGTGTGCCTGTCAGAGACCTGCTCGCTGCCTGGAACTGTGCTGTGGGAGACCCCAGCCTAGCCGCTGCAAGTGAGTTCTGTGTGGATCTTGTGGGTCGTACGAAAGTCAGACCATGTGTACATTTAAGTGACGTCCCAGCTTTTCCTCTTAGGAGCAGTGCTGTGGTGAAGTGCATTGTGTCCTAAATCTCGCTCTGTAGACCGGGTCATTTCTGGGCATAAATTCCCAGACCTGTAACTTCTTTGGCAACGAACACAGATGTGTTCAGGGTTTTGATTCTTTTTATCAAGAGCCATCTCTCCATGATGCCTTTAGAGTTAATCTTCACCTGGCAGAGTTTGCAGGTGACCCTTCCCAAGCACTGGGCTGAGCACATCAATGTGAGTCTCTGCTAACTTGATTAAAAGATAGAAAAAGATAGAAAGTTTGTTTATCTGGAGTATGCCTCACTTAATAAAAAGTCAGTTAACTCCTAATTGCCCGTGGAAATTGCATGGAGGTAGTGGGAGGAGATGGGGAGTAGCCTGGCCACGCGGAATGACCTGCCAACCAATTCAAGCAGAAACCCAAGCAGCGCCCCCTGCAAGAAGCTGTTTTCTCCACCTGTGCTGCAGGCAGTAAATTAGAAAATGGACTGTTTTATGTTTCATCCCTCATTTCTGCCCACCCCAAAACTGAAGGTTCTGCCGAGCCGCAGAACAGACAGGGGCAGAGAGTACAAGCACCGGGGTACTCGTCCCCAGCGAGATCAGTTTATCTTCAGAGCATTGAAGGCGGCCACAACCTTTGTGGGCTGCCGATGGTTCTTAGGATGGCATTTTGCTCATATCTGTTCGCAGCCTCTGCGCTGGTTAACTGAGGGCTCAGTGATGGACAGACCTTTGGAGCCCAGCCTAGTGTCTGATGCTTGTGTGTACTGACAGCTACTTGTTGGTCCTTTGACTAATTCTGTCTCAGGCCCCAAAAGGGCAGGAATGGGAAGGAGAAGAGAACTACCATTTTACTCAACTCCTAGCCCCTACTTGCCAGACATTACTCGTGATTTTATTCTTACTGACTGCCTTTCCTCTCTCCAAAAAAGGAAAAGAAACAGGCATTTCATCGACATTATTTTATTCAGGTGGCAAAGTAGTTAATCACCATCATAAATAATGTGCAGCTTAAAAATTTCTCTTACATGTGAACTTTATGAGCCAGTAAATATTTTCTCATTTGTGGTTTTTGTTTTCTCTGCTTGGATTCAAGAGCTTTACAACCCACAACAGCCCAGGCACATTTCAATGGCTTGAGGTTTCAGTATGCTGTTTCTGTACACCTAAAGAAAACACAGACCTTTTTCCACTGAGGGGTGATAACATGTTGCATTCTTTTGTGAACTGGAGCCTGAATTTTGGACTTGTTACTGAGGAATCCATGTTTCTCTGTGCGGTTCTGATTTACTTAGGGATCATTTCAAGTGAAGAGTTGTTCCTAGCTTATTTTACTGTTGTTTTTCTTCTTGGAGCTGCTTTCTGTCATTTAAGAATACTGGGCACAGGGGGTGGGGGAAGGTGGTTGAAACTGGCTAACAGGCCTCAGATGTGCACCCAGCGCTCTGTCTCCCAGGGCATCTTCTCAGGAGGCCAGCCTTCCAGGGCCTATGCCTTAGGTGTGTAACAAACGCTGCTTAAAGAACACATTTTCACTTTCCCATGTGTTCAGAACCTTCCAGATACTGTTTTGGTACGTTGTCACCATGTCTCAAAGGAGACCTGTGTTGGTTTTATGGGTGAGGAGGGCAGAGAACTAGGAGGCTGAGTCCCATGAGAACTAGCCCCCAAACTCCTTTTTATTTTCCTCTATTTCCTTGTCTTTACCAAATTCTTCTCCAAATATATCTGCAAAACAAAGGCAAAATTCAGGAGCACCTCCTCTACCAGAGTCTTAAGCAGTAGTTTGAGAAATGGAGTTGCTTCTTTTAAAAACTTAAACCACAGCTCTCCTTACTCGACACACAAATGTGATCTTAAAATGTGCTGGTGAAGGAGAAGGCCTGCTTCTACAACACGGCCTCCTAGCAGCGCTGGTCTCTTGTGGAACAAATGGTAAAGGCAGATTTTCTCGAGATTTTTGAGGTGATATGAGTGGAAATATAAAAGAAAGGCTTAGAAAAGAATTTGAAACCTAAAGGTGCTCTAAATGCTGGCGGGGCCAGCCAGGAAAGCACAGGAGAGAGCGAAGTGAAACTGCGGTGTGTGGGGCTCTGATGCAGGCAGCCAGGGCTGAAGGGGGCCTTGAGAGCCTTGGAGCCATCTCTCTGGGTGCACCACGCCCGGGTCACCTGATGGGAGGAAATAGAGCTGATTTTAAGGGGTTTCTAGGAGGGATGAGCTGTTAATTCAACTTCACTGTCTGGAAATTGTTATTTCTTTGGAAATTGTTATTTCTAGGTTAACCCACTGCTTACTTTCCCCACATCTCACTGGAGATATACTATCTTTTGAGTTCTGATACTTGTCATTTTCTGCAAACTTATTATAATAACTTCAATGAATTTATATTTTGAAATTTGAATACAGGCGAGGCCATATTGTAATTGTGATATTTTTCTGAAAGAAGAGATCTGAAAAGCATATCAGAACTAAACCTTACAGCGGTTCTCAACCTGTGGGTCACGAACAATGAAAATACATCCTGCATATCAGATATTTACATTACGATTCATAACAGTAGCAAAATTACAGTTATGAAGTAGCAACGAAAATAATTTTATGGTTGGGGGTCACCACAACATGAGGAACTGTATTAAAGGGTCACGGCATTAGGAAGGTTGAGAACCAATGCTTTAGGATCTAACATACATTTTATCTGAATGCTTGATGTTGAGTTGAAGTTGTCCAGCTGAACTGTTTACCCTCCAGGAAGATAATATGTTACATCTTTGGTCTCATATTCATTTTCTGTCTCTACCTCCCATGCCTGTCTCTGTCCTGCCCCTTGTCACCACCTCATCCTCTCCACCTGCATCACCCCATCTCTCCCCTGCTCACCCCAGTGCCTGTAGAAAATTGATTTTATTTCTTTTCAATATGTTTTGGACTGAGAATCAGGAAACTCTTTCAGACACAGGCTTCTCCTTGCCGTCCTGTCCCTGGGCTCTTAGGAGAGCTCTTTTCTCCATGTTTGGCCTTATCATCCATAGGATGGCTTATGAGGAGTGGGAGGAAAAGCTGCCCAGATCCCAGGCTTTATGTCCTGAGTACCCTTTGACTACTAAAGAAATATCAAATCTGCTATCACAGTTAAATCCATAAAGAGCCACATCCTTCTCCAAGTCCCCGAGGGAGCCAAGGCCTTATCTCTAGTTTTCCTGAGACCATACTTTTGAGTTGTGAAAGCATTTCTTGATTTACATTTTCTTTGATTGCATCTGAAAAGGCCTGTTGGCCTGACAACAGTTGCTATGGAGATGATACTTACGGTTAGTGCTGTGGGCAGTCACCAGAAAGCATAAGGTGCTTCTTTATTCAGGGTGTGGAACAGATTCTGTTCTAAAGCACATGAAAGTGACTCACCCTAACCTTCTTTTCTCCTGAATATAGTCTGGGGATCTTCATGACATATATTCCAACTGTGGTAGTCATTATAATTTTCCACTGCTGTCTTTACTTTTCTAAGGAGTCTGGAATTTGAGGTATTTTTTTTTGAAGGACAGATATTAAAAATGACTTTTTAAACAATTATCCTCTGGTCTGATTTATATGTAACACTGACTTGTCTGACAGGAGGAAAAATGGATAAACTGCTGTTGGGAACTGACCGGGCTGTGATGACTCTTAGATTGTTTTGATAGGTAACAGTCACCAGCTAAATGTTTGAGGTGGGTGAGGGTTACTTATTCCCCCCACAACCTTCCTGCCAGATGTGATGGAACAAGTGTGAGACCTAATTCTGCTGTACAGGATTTATGAAAGAGACATGCATTAACAAGCAGGCACAAAACAGCCCTACAAATTCTTCCATTTGCTTGCTAAAACCCCAGCGCTCAAGCAGATGCTGTATCTTCTAGACTTAGAGGGTGTGTGGCTCTGCCCTCAGGAGCACGCATCACTTACCAGGCCTTACAAAAGACCCACGGGGATAAAGAGTAGAGAATGCTTACTTCTTACAGCTGGTTATTTGTCAGCTTTGTGGGAAGATTGGTTAAAAACTATGAGCTAAATAAACTATTGATACACATTCAAAACAGAAGCCTGTCTATGGTGTCTGTAGGAATAAGGAACCAAAAGAAAGACTTTTATAGTGTTGAAAATTGTCCTTGTGATATATAGGTAACCTCACTAATGCAGGGAATAATTTAAGATGATGTTTTTAAAAAAAAAAAAAAAAAAAAAAGATGACATTACTAAAGTTTAACTCAGCTTCCATTCTGAACTGGGTTTACTTTGTACTTTGACCCCGTAAGTATGTGCTTCCCACTTGCTCAAGGTCACCTTGTGAAAACCAGCTAAGTAGTTGCTTTTCGATCTCCCCTTGGGCTGAGACACTGAGACCTCGGCCACACAGCCTGTCAGGAACCTACACAGCAGGAGTGGGTGGCCTGTATTCTAATCTGGACCACGTTCTAGAGATAGCGACACCAGGGGCTTCATTATCCACACCTTGGCAACGGGCCGTGTTATAACGCTATGAATGTCAGAAGTGGACGTTCCCTCGTGCAGGAGCCTCCTGCATGGGAGGATGGGAGTTTATTACCTCTAGGTCAAACACCAGCTGGGCGTGCTGAGCTGCCTGTCAATTTGGGGCATCTTATGAGAAATCAGATTTATTTGCAGTCTGGCTGGCTTGCAAGATGTGGAATTATTTTAAGCATTACAATGCAAATATCAGGTGAGGCCCTTCACAGACACTTTAATAACAAGGATATCATCTACTTGAGCCACATTAATTTCCCTGGATTGCATGTATCATTCAGGTTTATCTCATTGGAAATTTTATGGGGTCCTTAAAGAGTGTCTTGTTTTTGGATGAAGGTGTTTTACCGGGAGGTTTTCAATATGGCAATAGATCATCATTAGAAAGGAACAATGATGGGAATTAGAGTGGGCAACTTGTTAGAAACCATGCAAGCAAGGAGAGAGAAGAAAATATTTCAGGTTTTGAAAGAAAAACCCACCAATTTAGAATTATATATTCAGTGAAATTACCCTTCAAAAATGAAGGAGAAATACTTTCTCAGACAAATGAAAACAGAGAATTCATCACCAGCAGACCTATCTTGCAAGAAATGTTAAAAGAAATTCTTTGGGCAGAAGTAAAACAATATAGGTAAGAAACCTGCATCTCCATAAAGAAAGAAACAGTATAAGAGAAATAATAAATTAAAATGAAATAAATTTTTATTCTTTTTTGCTTCATAGAACTCTATGTTTTTAATTTTTAAAAATAAATTTTTATTTTCCAATTACAGTTGATGTACATTGTGTTAGTTCCAGATGTATAATCCTATGATTAGACATTTATATAACTTACAAAGTGATCACACTGAAAAATCTAGTACTATATATAGTTATTACATATTATTGACTATATTCTCTATGCCATACTTTATATCCCCATGACTATTCTGTAACTACCAATTTGTATTTAATCCCTGCACCTTTTACATTCATTTCCCTCTACCCCCCTCCCATCTGGCAACTGTCAAAATGTTCTCTGTATCTATGAGTCTCTTTCTGTTCTGCTTGTTTGTTTATTTTGTTTTTTAGGTTCCACATGAAATCATCTGGCATTTATCTTTTTTTTCTGACTTATTTCACTCATTACAATACTCTTTAGGTCCATCCATGTTGTTGCAGATAACAAGATTTCATTCTTTTTTTAAATCCTCATCTGAGGATATTGTTTCATTGCTTTTTAGCGAGAATGGAATAGATGGAAAGACAGAGAAATATTGATGTGAGAGAAACTTATCAATTGGTTGCCTTCTGCACGAGTCCCAACCAGGGCCCGGGCCTCCCAACCAGGGCCCCGGCTGGGAAGGAGCCTGCAACTGCAGTATGTGCCCTTGACTGGAATCGAACCTGGGACCCTTCAGTCCACAAGCCGACACTCAATCCACTGAGCCAAACTGGCCAGGGCTCATTCTTTTATATGGCTAAGTCATATTCCATAGTATATATGCACCACATCTTCTGATCCATTAATCTACTGATGGGCACTTAGGTGGCTTCCATATCTTGGCTATCCTATATAATAAAAGGCTAATATGCAAATTGTCCCCTCTGGAGTTCAACAGCCTGGGAGTTCGACCACCTACTATGACGTGTGCTGACTACCAGGAGGCAGTGTGGAATGAAGGAAGGCCCCGGCCGGCAGCTGGGGAAGGGAGGCCGCAGCTGGCAGCCGGGGGGAAGGAAGGCCCTGATTGGCCCTGATTGCCGGCCAGGCCTAGGGACTCTACCAGTGCAAGAATTTCGTGCACCGGGCCTCTAGTTGTAAATAATGCTGAAGTGAACATATGGTTGTAAATGTCTTTTTGATTTGGAGTTTTGGGTTTCTTCAGATAAATACTCAGAAGTGGAATTGCTGGGTTCTTCTTTGTCTCTTGCTATCATCTTTGTTTTAAAGTTGTGTTATCTAGTGTAAGTTTTGCTACTGCGGCTTTTTCTTTTTTTGTTTCTATTTTCAGAAAATATTTTTTCCATCCCTTTACTGTGTGTCTTTTGATCTGAAGTGAGTCTCTTGTAGACAGCATATGTAAGGGTCTTATTTTGTTATCCATTCAGCCACTGTGTGTCTTTTGATTGGAGCATTTAATTCATTTGTATTCAAAGTAATTGTTGATAAATGTGTACTTCTTGCCATTTTATTATTCATATTTTTGATTTTTTAATTTTCTTTGTCTTCTTAAAGAAGACCCTTTACCATTTCTTGTAATACTGGTTTGGTGGTGATAAACTCCTTTAGTTTTTTTCTTGCCTGGGAAGCTTCTTACCTGTTTTTTTATTCTAAATGATAGCTTTGCTGGGTAGAGTAATCTTGGTTGTAGGTCCTTGCTTTTCATCACTTCGAATATTTTCTGCCAATTCCTTCTGACCTGCAAAATTTCTGTTGAGAAATCAGCTGACAGTCTTATGGGTAACTAACAGTCTTATGTAGGTAATTAATAGCTTTTCTCTCGCTACTTTTAAGGTTCTCTTTAAAGATTGTCTTTAATCTTTGATATTTTAATTATGATGAATGTTTGTGTGGGCCTCTTTGGGTTCATCCTGTGTTGGGACTCTCTTTGCTTCCTGGACTTGTATTTCTATTTCCTTCACTAGGTTAGGGAAGTTTTCCATCATTATTTTGTCAAATAGGTTTTCAATTCCTTGCTCGCAGCAGTTGTGTTCTTGACAATATTGTATATGCTTTTATAATCTTTGTCAATTTAGTAGATAAAAGTGTTCTAGCTGTAATTTATATATCTTTTCTTAAAAGTGAGGCTGACTCTATAAATACTGTATTAGCTATCTGAATTTTGTGTGTGTGCAAATTGCTGTTCATGTTATTTGCCATTTCCCCCCTCTTTTTCTTATTAATTGAAATCTTGTCTTTCCTGCAGCATGTTCTTCCGTGCAATTGACTGCTTCTTGGGCCTACTCAGATACCAGGTTAGAGAAGAAAGTCTTGTGGAAGAGATTTCATGAGAGGTTGAATCACCACAATGCATACTCACGCAGTTTTACAAATATTTATTCAGCACCTTCTTTGTGCCAGGCACTTTCTAGACACTTGGGATATAGCAGTGAACAAAAAAAGATACACATGTAGCTTGCATTCTGGTGTGTTGGGGTGTGTGGAGCTCTGAGAAACAATACCAAAATAGACAAGTGTGTCAGATGATGAGGAATGTGATGGAGGAAGTAAGGCAGGGAAGGACAGTGAATTCCTGGTAGGAATTTTTAGGGAAGCCATTTGCACCAAGACCCAAGGGAGGGAGGAGTCATGCAGAGTCTTGGAAAGGTGGAGGGAATGCCCAGCATGGGTCCCAGAAAGGAGCAGTGCTGGCTGAATTTTAGAAACAGCCAAAGAAACTTGTGGCCTGCAAGTAGGGTGTGAGGGTGGTAATGCTGGTAGGAAGGAAGTGAGGGGAAGCTAGGGCTAAGGGATGTAAGGCCCCAAATCAGAACTGCTTTAGAAATAAAAGGGATGTAGATTGTAGAATTATCTTTTGTTAAAGGAGCAAGTGCTTCCCAACTCTGATAGCCCAGGCCAGAGTTAGTGAAATATAAGAGAAAGAGGAGATGCATTAGATTTGTAATACATGAATGCAGTGTTTTGGATTATGGGTCCAGTCCTTTGACAATAATGAAGAAGACAGTTGTTTAGAATTTGAGAAAACTTGTTTGCAGAAGGCTGTTTGGACTTCTGCCTCATCATGTCATTGCATTCCACCTCTGAGGTTGTTCAGTGAGTGATTTCTACCTTTAGGCAGTAGGTCGTTTCCCAAAAGAACAATCTGATACCAGGGGCTGGTTTCAAAGAGAGCAAAACAGAATACTTCTTTGCTTTTTTGAATTAGTAGAACTCATGCACCCTGCTATCTATATTTGAAGCTACGTCTCAGTACAAGAACATATTTCCATGATTGTCAAAAGATGTTTTTTTCATTCAGTAATCAATTTGTTTATCCATTGTGTATTATTGATTACTTGCTATACCACTCACAGTACTGGGCATTGGGAGTATAATGATGAACAAAGCTGACACAGAGCCACTTCTCACTGATGGTTCAGACTTGTGGGGGTAGATAGGCATTCTCCAACTAATCCTACAAATAAGTATTAATTATAAACTGTAATAAGTGCCAAGACACGTACATGGAAGGTGTCATGAGAGTATGGATCAGGGGAACCTAGACTCATTTGGGGTGTCAGGAAAGCTTCCCTGAGGAAGTGAAGTTGAACTAAAGAATGAGGAGTGACAATGAGGTGAAGTGGTGTGGGAAGAACATTCTAGGGAGCAGGAGCTGCATGTGCAAAGGCTCTGAGGAAAGACACAACAGGGTAACTCAGGGGTATTCTTATATAATGGCTGGAAAATGTATCATAGTATTTGTGTGTGTTACGTGCAATTGAGTCAGCTCTGAGTCCTGGCAACTCTGTGAATGAGTGATGTCTACAATGTCTTGTTCTCCACAGATCTGCTCAGCTCTTGTAGACTCATGCCTATGGCTTTTCTTTATGGAGTCAAGCTATTTCACATTTGGTCTTTCTTCCTGCTGCCTTCTGTTTTCCCCAGCATTATTATCCTTTCCAAAGAACCCTGCCTTCTTACGATGTGCCGAACTTAGACAAAGTTATATATACTTTGGGTCATAAATACTTACCCTTTAAGCATGTGGAAGGTTCCCTGTCTGGAACAATCTACTTGACTATAATAGGTGGCCCTTGACTTACAATGGTTTGACTTAGGATTTTTCAACTTTACAATGGTGGGTAAGCGATATGTATTCAGTTGAAACCATACGTTTTAAATTTTGAATTTTGATCTTTTCTCTGTCTAATGATAGTGGTAGGATACTCTCTGGTCATGTCAGGAAGCGGTATCTAGACGCAGCTTCTGGTCAGCTACATGATGAGGAGGGTAAAACTACCTATGCTCTACAGTGTATTCATCGTGTTCGATGATTTTTTCTAACTGTGGGCTAAGTAGGTGTTCTGAGCACGTTTAAGGTAGGTTAGGCAAAGCTATGATGTTTGGCATTAAATGCGTTTTCTAGTTATGATATTTTCAACTTATGCAACCCCATTGTGAGTTGAGGAGCATCTATAGGTAGCTAAGTGTTATTTTTGTTGTCTGCTTTTCTAGTATTTGGTCTTTACCTGTGATGCATTCACAGAAATTACCTGAGCAAAGATCTCCTTCTTAGGGAAGTGGCACTTAATTGGGTAACACATGTACCTGGGAGGAAATGCCAGGAGAGCATGTGTTGGAGAGCTCAGAAGTCTGGCCCTCATTCGCCCTTGACTGGGGGGTGGGGGAGGGAGGAGGCTTAATACATAGCAGTTGCAGCTAGCACCAACCGGGAGGGGATGACTGAATGAAAATAAAAAATTCAGAGCTCTCCGAAAGCATTACAGACCATTATGGGACTTGAAATTAGAAACATTGTGTGCATTTTTAATATTCTGCTAGGAAAGAGACTGTAGCCACATTAATGTTTAATGCATGGACCGTAATAGCGGAACAGCTCTCCATGGTCCAGTTAGTTCCAGTCTTGTCTAGAAGAAAGAAGTTGGGTTCTATTTTAGGCCTGTGTTTGGGAACTGCATTCTCCTGTGGAATGAGACCCTGAGGGCTGAGTTGCCTTTTCTCTCCTATGAACAGATACATTGGGTGGAAGAAAAATGGTTTGTTCTGTGTTATTTGCCCCGACCCTTCCCTTGTATATATGTTATGTGTAATTTTCGGAGGTTATACAGTTTGGTAATTATAAATATTTTTACCGGTTTTCTCTCCAGATTTTCATAGAATCAGCTGTAGACTTTCTTTAGAGTAGATCTATTTGGGACAGAAAAAGAGAGTGGAATACACATTAGTCTTTTTTAACAAAATATATTTTTATTGATTTCAGAGAGAGAAAGGGAGAGGGAAAGAGAGATAGAAACATTCATGATGAGTGAGAATCATTGATCAGCTGCCTCCTGCACGCTTCACACTGGGGATCCAGCCCACAACCCGGGCTTGTGCCCTGACCAGGAATCAAACCGTGATCTCCTTCATGGGTCCACACTGAACCACTGAACCATACTGGCCGGGTGTGTCTTTTTTATTTTTTATTTTTAGCATTTATTTGAGCAGTGATGCAACTGAGATTTTAGTTTGCTTGTGGATTAGAGTTATCCTCTATCACTAGGCAGATTTACTTGGACAGAGGTAATTGGGAGAATATTTTATAAACTAATATTGTTTAGAATTGCCAATGTTTGTTGACAATAGAAACCAGAATGACTTTTAGTCAGTTTTAACATTGTTTTAAAACTATCTAGACCAGCACTGTCTAATGTTGGAAGTATTCTATGTCTGCACCATGTAATACCTTAGCTGCTAGTGACTAATGAATACTTTCATTGTGGTAGCATGATTGTGGAACTTAAATTTAATTGTATTAAGTTTAAATTTCAATAGCTACATGTAGCCAGAGGTTACTGTATTGGACAGGGTAGGGCTAGACCAGTGATGGCGAACCTTTTGAGCTCGGCGTGTCAGCATTTTGAAAAACCCTAACTTAACTCTGGTGCCATGTCACATATAGAAATTTTTTGATATTTGCAACCATAGTAAAACAAAGACTTATATTTTTGATATTTATTTTATATATTTAAATGCCATTTAACAAAGAAAAATCAACCAAAAAAATGAGTTCACGTGTCATAGGTTAGCCATCACTGGGCTAGACAGCACCCCACCTTATTGCTGCACCTGGGGTGGATTACTCCTTGGCCCCTGTTGCTTGGAGGATCTCACACCTGAAACGTTGTGCCAGCTCACCTTTTGGTATTAGTGCTATGAATAGAGGCAGACGACAGAGAGGTTGTGCCCATGTCAAAAATTACCACTTTGCTTACAACTTAAGTGTAGTGATGAGTGTATAAAAGAGTATTCTTTTATTGAGTGCTTACAATATAATAAAGATGTGTGAGCTATACCCAAACTGTGCTCTTCTCCACAGTTTATTCTTCAGTTAGTGTACACATTGGCCAATGCAAGGATTGGATGGAGATTTCCCTCTTTCATGTGTAATTCAATATCAGCATGATACCTAAGATAGGAGTTTAATGTTTGCAGATTATATGCTTTGTCAGTGATGGAGATAATGAAATGGTTTCTAACTTCTTAGAGTAAAGCCTCTGGTTTCTTAGAGGAAAGACTCTTTGTATCTTTGCTTCCTTTGGCCATTTCCAAGTGGAAATGTCTTTTATTTGGGGCATTTGGGGCAGGCTAGTAGAAGATGAAGAGGTCCTCTCCCCTGCCTTTATCACAGAGTCAACTGGTTTTGCCAGGACTAGAACAAACCCCCACTGGTGGAAGGGGTCATATAGAGAAGAGGTCAGATAGTCTGCCAACCCTTGATCTGGTTGTCTGAGTTCATAGCTCCAAGGGGTATGCCGGAGACAGGGTTGGCCAGGTTGGAATCAGGAGGGGCCCAATTGCATTCCTAGAAGAGCAATTAGCAATTGGCACCATAGGCCTAGAAGTTATGTATATTTTTATAAAACCACCCCTGACTGTCTTCCTGCTTAACAGGATAGAGCTGCACATGCATTAACCAAATTCTGAAAACAACTCCTACATTGAACTCTTTTAATGTGATATATGTTGTTTGTACATTTGGACATTTTCTGGAAACATTTATATTTTCTGCTTCTAATTGGCACCTGAGTAATCATGACTCAGTTTTTTGTTTTTTTTTTTGATAACTGGTGCATTTGGTAACTAAATTATTCTTTGCTTTTCTCTTGACCTTTTATTACTCTTTCTTGTGATGGTTGGTGGTAGGTAGGAAGGAAGGGGCATTGTTCTCATGAGTCACATATCAATGAAGAAAAGTAACCTTCAGCATGAATCATGCTTATTTTATTCACTTAGTTTCTCCTCTTGCTCCTTAGCTAAGCACCTTGAAAGTAGCAACCATAACACCCACCCTGTATTCAATGCCAGAGGTGCCCACCTGGAAGTGAAGGAGTTGTGCAGGAATAATGCCTGGAGCAGAGATTTGGGGCGTCATCAGCCCAGGCATGGTTTTGTGTTAGAAATTAGGACAGGTTACACCTGTGCTGACCAACAGGGTAGTCACCAACCAATTTACAGGTAGTCATGGGAATTTAAATTCATGAAAATTAAACAAAATTAAACATTTTTCTTAGTTCCACTTAGCCACATTTCAAGTGCTCAGTAGCCACAGAAAGTTATGTTGGACAGTGCTGTGGTAGGCATTTTTGGAGCTTTATTTATCCAGTCAACCGATATTGCTCAGTGTCTTCTCCTTTTCAGGCCCTGTTCTGACCACAGGGACACTGTAAGGAATAAGAAAGACAAAGCTGGGCACTCACAGAGCTACCATCTTGGTGAGGAACAAGGTGCAAGAAGCTCAACCAGAAATTCTCATGTAATACAGGTCAGCACCTCTGTGCCTGCCACTCTCAGAGGACACGGGTGACACTGGGGATATCGTCCCACTCTCTCCTTGGAAGGGAAGAAAGATAATTAAACAGCTTATTTTACAAAAGAGAAGGATGATTAGTGCAAAGAAATTTAGCCTAATGCTTGCCTTGTGGTTAGTGTGCATTACCCTCTCTGAGCCTTATTTTCTTCCATTTTAATAGTGTGGTTTTAGTATCTGTCTTATGGAGCAGTGGTAAGGGTCTGATGTCACATTCAGATGTCTTTTACTAGGCTGTGGGCATGTGAGGTAGTGCTGGCTCTAGAACATGTCATAAGATGCATTCAAGAGCCAGTAGAATGTCAGATTTCGGGTCAGAGTTAGCACCCAGACAAAGGAAGTGCACTCAAGGCCTTGTGGAACCACCAGTAACTAACCAGTGATATTGGAGGAAGTTAACTACCACCAGTAATAATACACTTATTCTGTGAGTGCTATTTAACTGGGGAATATCCATGAGAATGAGTGAGCCAGGATCATGACAGCTTGTAGTGGAAGGTGAGAGCTCCAGTCTTTCCCAAAGGATCAAAAGAATCTGAATACTTTCATAACATGCTAATGAGCTCAAAAGCAGATGTCTCAGTGGGAAGGAGGAGGTGGACAGAAGTGATTTAGCTTAGTCATGGTGGGCGCTGTGTGTTAGGAGATCTGTTTTGTGTGCCAATGACTGAATTGAAGACAAGGGAACTTGATAAGCCCCCACCTTCCTTCACCTGGCTACAAACATGTATGTCTGCCACAGGTGTACTTTTCCTTCCTGGAAAAGATAGCGACACTGAGCTCCTTTATAGACTTTTAAGAGAACTTAAAAGAATGTAGCGTGGAGATGTTAGTGACAACACGCCAAAGGACAGAAGCATTATTGGAATCTTAAATATGTTCTAAAAATGGAAGAGTTTGTTTCTGTAGCCCAATGTATTCTAAGTTCATTTGCTAGTATTTGAGTGTGTGTCCTGGTGTTTGAGCCTGTGTCCTGCTCATTTGCTGATGTTTGAGCCATTGGAACCCTTCTCATGCATCCTGTTGTCTCCTTGACAGTCTGTGCCAATGGAGCCATGACTGATCAAGCCTTTAGCTGAGACTGTACTGGAAAAGGGGACTGGCTTAATGTGTGTTGCTTTCCTGATTCTCTTTTTCCTAGAGGATAAAAGCTAAGTGAGCTGCTCTCAGTTGTGGTTTGATGCTAGAGATTTAACAGTTGTTGACTCCGAGTGGGGAAATAATGGGGTCATTACCAACCATAAAGTTTGGGACTCTTTCCCTAGGTCAAGGGTAACACTTGGCAATTGTCCTTGTAGAGGCAGCCATTGCCAGCCACATTCTTTGTTTATGGGAGTGGATTTGCCTTCCCACTGAGGTTTACTGGTATTTGGGGGTGTTTCACCTCTTTAGTATCTGGAAGGATCTCTTTATGAAGAGCATAATTGCAATTAGAAGGCAAAAAAAAATTCAAAGATAAAATCTCTTGTTACTGCTTTAGATTTTCTCCTTGTGGTAATGTCTTTTGGAATAGAATCTTCTTGCTTTGATTTCCAATCAAATTGGTAACTGGCCAAATGGGTGGGATTGCTCCTGAATTTGGGCAGTTGAGGGTGTTGTGGTTGACTTTGGAAAAGGAGTGTTGAGCCTTCTTTGCAGGGAGAGGACCCACTACCTTTAAAAAATGAGATTTAATGCTTCGACAATGATGTAGGAAGTTGCCTCCAAGGAGCTAGACTAATAGCTAATCTCAGGAAAAAATAGCACAAAATGACCTTTTACTTGTTCTCTGAGGCAGAACAAGTGGAGTGCATTTCAAGGTAGAAAAACATTTTGTGTGAATTATACCCAAGGAAGCAGTGTGACTCAGTGCTCTGTAATTAGCCCTGTCCTGGTGTTTAAGCCTCTGAAAGGAAGTGCTGCCTTTGTAGTTGAGTTCTTTTTAATCTCTTCAGTGGTACATTTACATATTTTAATTGAACGTCTCAGGATTCCGCAGGTGAAGCACTTTTGAGTGTTGGCATCATATCCATCACGTGTGCCCCACCAAGGGCCAGGAGAGCCAGTGTACTGAAGGGGCTACACTGCAGCGTGAGCCCAGTCCTAAGGGCAATGTGGGTAGAAAGTACCTGCTCTGGGGCGGCCTCCTGAACATTGTGTTGTTCCTGTGTAGCTTGCCATATTTCTCATGATGTTTATCACCTTTATGCAGTTAATATCTTCACGAGAGAGACTCAGAGTTCAGATGACTCTAGTCTTTTTAGCTTCCTCAGACATTATCAGGATTTCAGTTATTTTCAGAATGAGTTTTGTTGGATAAAACGCCTGGTAATTGATTAGGGGAAACCTGAGACCTGCTTGGTCTCAGCTCAAGTTCTTCAGTTTAAACTACCTCTTTAGCTGTTTAAAAACACACATTTTTGTCTAAGTAAAATACCTCTGAATGCATTAGAAGAGATTATTTCTTGAATACTCTCTGTCTGGGACTTATCTCACTTGCTGTCTCTCATATACAGTGGGGCCTTGACTTACGAGTTTAATTCGTTCCGAGACCCAGCTCGTTAAGGAGCTCGTTAACTCAAATTACTCTATCAACTCAATGCAAAAAATCAGCCGAGAGACAGCTGGTATCTCAAAAAACTCTGTTAGTCGGGACACTCGTAAGTCAAGGCCCCACTGTATATGTATCTGGTCTTACCAAACATCCCCAGGTAGGGTGGTCAGTGTCTTGGGGACGTGCCGACTTCTTTGGTCAAAGGGTACTGTGCTCAAATGGAGCCTTGGTTGCCTGAAAGGGTAAGTGGCTCTCGGTAAGCTAAACTGGCAGCTCTCTGTCACAAGAAGGCCTCCTCACGGCATCATGCATTAGTCCTATTGGAGACTGATCCAGTGTTGAGGGCAGATCTTAGAGCTGGTTCTTTTCTCTCCAGACAAGTGGACTTTGCCACAGAAAATCTTACCATATGTGATAATACTTAGCATGTGTGCATGCATACACACACACACACACACACACACACACACACACACACACGTCTAATGCTGCCTCTTTCCTAGCCAAGGAGAAGAGTTCTCAGAAGGTACCTGGCCAAAGAGGGCATGAAGGATTACAGCTTCTCAGAGCTCTTGCCCATGGCTTTCTCCATGGCCTGCTGGTCCTCAAGAACCAAAGGTGGGACAGAACTTCCCTGTGGACTCCAGGCCCAGGCTTCAGCCCCAGCACCCAGCCCACTGGCCCACAGGGCTCCCAGACAGAGGTCTGATGAGTGTGTCTTACTATGAGTGGGCAGGGCTTGGGGGCTTGTGGCACAGTGAGGGTGGTCAGGAGTTGGGGAGGATGGAGCATTCTCCCTACTTTTTAAAATGTGGCTTGTCCCAATTGAGAGGTGCTGTAGGTATAAAGTACACTCTGGATTTGGAGGAGTTAGTATAAAAAGAAGGTAAAAGATCTCATTAATAATTTTTGAAATCGATTATATAACATTAAAATTAATTTTACTTTTAAAAAACTTTATCAATATGCCTACTAGAAAATTTAAAATTACATATGTGGCTCTTATTTGAAATTTTTGTTATATTTCTATTGCATTGATTTAAGGCCTCTGGGCTTTAACTACTGGCAGGATAGTCTGGAGCCGTGGTCGGCAAACCCTGGCTCGAGAGCCACACGTGGCTCTTTGGCCCCTTGAGTGTGGCTCTTCCACAAAATACCACGTGAGGGCGCGCACGTACAGTGCGATTGAAACTTCGTGGCCCATGCACAGAAGTCGGTATTTTGTGGAAGAGCCGGTATTTTGTGGAAGAGCCACACTCAAGGGGCCAAAGAGCTGCATGTGGCTCGAGAGCTGTGGTTTGCTGAGCCACAGTTTGCCGACCACTGGTCTGGAGAATAAAGAAAGTACGTTTTCATGTAGAGTGGTGTTGGCTGCCTCTAGGTCTCATCAAAAGGGTTATTTTCCTTAGGGACAGTTGAGAATTTTCCCCAACAAAGAGTGAGCAAGTAGTGTGTGTGCCGTGTGTGTGTGTGTGTGTGTGTGTGTGTGTGTGTGTATACATGTAAGTTGCCCAGGACTTTGAGATTAAAGTGACTGTAATCTTAATTGTAAACTGTGAACTTGCTTCTAGCTACATATCTTTCTCCAGATCTCATGATGGTATATAATGGGAAAACTGCATGAGGATTATTTGATGTAGTAAAATAAATGTTTGATCTCAAGAGAGCAAGAAAGTGCATTTACTGTTGAAATAAATTTTGTTTAAATAAAAATGTTTTTATATGCAGAGAGGTGATTTTGCTGATGACTGGCTTGTTGGTTACTAATTTTAAAGAGAGAAATGTGTGTGTCCCTGATTTTTCCTCAAATGAAATTGTTCATTTAAAAAGTGTTTCTCGTTGTCTCCTCTTTATTCTAAGTGATAATTTCATTCTGTTGTTAGGATAAACAGGATGTACTAGTATCCATTGCTACCCAGAGGAAGAGAGATCAGAGGGAAAACAGTGTTTTTCATGTTAATGGTCAAATTATAACTTTTAAAAAGTTAAAACCTAATTCTCATACAAATGGATAGGGAGCAAATAGCAAAGATTTAATTAATTCACTAATGAGGAAGCCAGTCAGATGGCAGTGGGATCAGGGGAGGCTGTGAGTGACTGATGGAAATGAATAGTCAGCTGCAGAATGTTAGAATAGGTTGCTGAGGTAAATATGAATTGCTTAATGGCCATCACATGGTATCTTAGGGATTTCTCTCTGCAGAACTCATTTGTAGGTTCTCAGTCTTCTAATATGTAACTTTGTAGGGTCTGGGCCCTAATCCATAGTAAACAGTAAGTCACACAAGTTACGTTCTCTGAGAATCAGGTTGGGTTTGTAGATGTGGTCCAGGACAACACTGAAACAGTGCCCAGACATCTTTTGGCCCCATTTTCAAATTCTGGCTAATTTCCCCCAATAGAATAGGCTCATCCCATCTTTTCCAGTGTTAGATTCCCTGGGGCCTTTCCCACTCTTGTAAACTCTAAGTGGACTTTTGGATATTTTAGGATCATGAGGCCACCCGTGCCCACAGTTTGATTTAGCCGGCAGCCGGAATCTTAATGACAGGGCCTGCATGCCCTAGGAGAGTGACCTGGAGGCGATGCATTGCTCAGAGCAGTGCTTCTCTAACTGTGGGTGTGGAAGGGCCAGGTTTTTTTGTAGTTGTGTTTGTTTTTTCCCGTTAGTATTTTTGTTTTTCATGTCCACTCTCTTGGGGATGAATACTATAACCATGCACAGCAATGTCGAATTGCTGCAAACATTTCTGAACGTTCTGTTTACGTGTACTTAACCCTCCTCCTAGACCTTCACAGACAGTTTGGGGCACACAGTAGTCTGTTGCCCTTGCTTTGAGCAGCATTGGCTTGGAGAAATCTCTCCTAGCACAGAGGCAAGATGCAGTCCCCCTCACTGCCCCAGTGGTGCACTAGAGGGGCTCTGGGGTAGTTGGCCCTACCTCCTTCGGTCTCCACCAGTCCTGTAAGCTGCTCAAAATACTTGTATGATGTAAGTCAGAGGGATGGGTTTGCAGTGCAGATACAGCTTCAAGACAAGGGTCCTCCCCTGCTCTTGCTCCCACGCCAAATTGCCACTGCAAAGCCCCTTCTCAATGGAAATTCTGCAGCCATCCGGCTGGCCGCCTCTAGGAAGAAAGGACTTTCTGTTAGGCCACTGGTTCACTCTTGGTCTTCACACATGTTGAAAAGAAGACTTCGCAATGTGCAGAGTATATTATTTCCTAGCCTTTGTTACAGAATAAGCATTTTGAAAAGAAATGTACATAAAAAATAAAATCCCCATTAGCTTAGGGATATTTTTGATCTTTTGGAAGAGGTTGACTTTTCTTTCAAAGGGCATCATCAAACCTTTATCAATCATTACATAAAAATGGACTTGTATTTAAAAGTTGCTTACGCCGAAACCGGTTTGGCTCAGTGGATAGAGCGTCGGCCTGCGGACTCAAGGGTCCCGGGTTCGATTCCGGTCAAGGGCATGTACCTGGGTTGCGGGCACATCCCCAGTGGGAGATGTGCAGGAGGCAGCTGACCGATGTTTCTCTCGCATCGATGTTTCTAACTCTCTATCTCTCTCCCTTCCTCTCTGTAAAAAATCAATAAAATATATTTAAAAAAAAAAAATAAAAGTTGCTTACAAACACATCAATGAAACCCCTTGCTATCTCCTAAGTATAGAATGACATTTTCCTTCCTAGCAATTTCCATTTCCTCTAGCCTCATGTTGCAGGGAGCTTCTGTAAGTGATGTGACCATGCTCTGTTGAGGTGTGTGGCAGGTTGTCCTTCTGGAATCAGCATGTGCCTGTCCTATCCAGGTCTATGGAGTTAGGAGGCACTGTTGGCGGAGGGTACAGTACTTCCAAGGGTCTCTCTGCCCAGTTAGGGTAATTGTACCTACATTCTTTGGTAGTGCTGTTTTTTTGTACTTGATGGTCAAACATGGTCTTCCCCCTGCCCTTTGACTGTTGTGTTTCCCTGGTGAGGGGAGAGCTCAGGTCTCCTTGGAAATGGGCTGATTTTCCTTGTGACTACGTCAGGTCCGAGTGGAGCATATCTGTGTTTGTTACCTCCACAACTCTGCGGTCTGTGTAAAGCTCACCTAGCTTGCTGCTTACCCGAGGTCTTTGTGCATGGGAGAAATACTGATTTAAGGTGTTTTATTTGGGGAGATTTGATCAGGTAAGGTGAATGCCTAAGCTATGCGCTTAGGGACCATGGACAGTACAGTCATATTAATTGAATAAGCATCATGACCTGAATATTAGAGAACAAAACTTATAAACAGGGAGCATCATTTTTAAAAGTTGTTTTTTAAAAAAAATATTTTATTGATTTTTCACAGAGAGGAAGGGAGAGAGATAGAGAGTTAGAAACATCGATGAGAGAGAAACATCGATCAGCTGCCTCCTGCACATCTCCTACTGGGGATGTGCCCACAACCAAGGTACATGCCCTTGACCGGAATCGAACCCGGGACCTTTCAGTCTGCAGGCCGACGCTCTATCCACTGAGCCAAACCGGTTTCGGCTAAAAGTTCAGTTTTTTACTTTTCTTTCTAAATCCAAGAATCTGGCCATTCTGGGCCTACACAGAATGATGGCGGCTGTTGTTGCCTCTACGTCTCAGCTGCCTCCTTTGCAGGTGGCACTTCGCACACTCGGACTCTTCGCATCAGCTGTACCTTCCTGATCTCCTGCAGGCATTAGTTTTGAGTCCCTTGATTTCACATGCCCTTGGTGGTAAATGTGGGGATGCAAAGTAGTGGCCAACTCTCCTCTGAGCACGGGTCAGTTTCCAAAGTCATCATGTAAGGTGGAAATTGGCTATGGCCCCAATGACCCAGAAAAATTCCTCAAGGAGCCTGTGGTTTTACACAGACAGTAAGGTCCATATTTATATAAATCTTTGGGCTGTGTCCCAGTGTGAATGAGGAAATCCATAAAGGGTCATTGATGGCGACTCTTGTGAGCCACCCTTCTTTTTCTTCCTTGTCATCCTCCTGTTTGGATAAACAAGTTATTATTCCATTCTCCTGTGGTTATTTTTTCTCTGTGACTCTCCATCCCTTCTTCTGTTTCTTCTTGGAAAGTGTTGAAGGAGCCTCAGCCCACCTATCTGGACCCTGAAGTCTCAGGTCATGGCTGTGCCTGAGACCTGCGGGTTGTATCCACACATCTCCCCAGATGGTTGGACAGCGCTCCCCTCTCCATTGCCTGTGGCAGAAGCTCACCGAGGGCAGTGGTAGGCAGAATATCCAGGCCAATGGGAATCATCATCTCTTTATTTATTTCTGAGTGCCTGGTGGTTGACTTCTTGTAAATTAAATGTACATGTAGTATAATTTATAATACTTGGTATAAAAATCTTAAAAGTTTCTCTGGGGAACTTTACAGTTGAACGAAGGGAATGGAAGCAGCTGGTAAAGACTTAATAAGCCACCTTACATTAGGACGTAGAGGCTGGGGAGGGGTGGGACATTTTCATTTGTGAGCATCTGTGACTGTGTGTGTGTGTTGTTGTTTTTTTTAAATCCCTAGGACAGTGGTTGGCAAACTGCGGCTCGTGAGCCACATGCAGCTCTTTGGCCCCTTGAGTGTGGCCACGAAGTTTCAATCACACTGTACGTGCACACCTGCACGTGGTATTTTGTGGAAGAGCCACACTCAAGGGGCTGCAGTTTGCCGACCACTGCCCTAGGAAATCATATAGAAGTGGGCAACTGGGAAACTTTGAGCCTTCATCCTAATCTTATTTTTTTTAAAAATATATTTTTACTGATTTCAGAGAGGAAGAGAGAGATAGAAACATCAGTGATGAAAGAGAATCATTGATAGGCTGGCTCCCGCACGCTCCCTTTTGGGGATCGAGATCAAAACCCAGGCTTATGCCATGATCAGGAATTGAACTGTGAACTCTTGGTCAACGCCCAACCACTGAGCCATGCCAGCTGGGTCTAACCTTATTTTTGATGCTAGGATATATTAGGGTAAATCACTTATTCTGCATGTATTTGAGGGTTTGATCACTTTTGAAATACAGTGTTCTCACTTCCATTATGAGTAGAGCAACCCTGTGGCATATTGTCCAAACTTGGGGCACTTCTGAGAGTGCAACTGTAAACTTTGATTGTCCTGGTACTCCACAACATACGGTCACCCTCATTAAGAATATCAGTTTGGGCTATTCATCCTAAAATCAGAAATTTGTATAGAACTGAGAAATTAGGTACCATGTCTTATATTCTACCTATAAAAGAAATAGAAGAAAATAATAACAATAGAAATAATAATTGTAGAAATATATAATAGGAATAATAATATAATAGAAAATTTTCTATTAAAACAATGTAAATTTAATTAAATATTTTTATTGATTTTAGAGAGAGAGGAAGGGAGAGGGAGAGATAGAAACATCAATGAGAGAGAAACATCAACATTGAATGGCTGCCTCCTGCACGCCCCCTTCCGAGGATTGAGCCTGCAGTCCCAGGCATGTGTCCTGACCTGGAATCGAACCAGTGATCTTTTGGTGCATGGGTCAATGCTCAACCACTGAGCCACACCAGCTGTGCAAAACTATATAAATTTAGTTTTATAAAGTAAATCTATACCAAGGTTCTTTTACAAAAAAATGGAGCTTTTGACAAAATAAAGAATGGCATTATACTTTCACAATCTTATTAAACTATTCTGAGAATTTTTTTATGGACAGTTTGAAGATAAACAGTAACAGTGTTTATTTTGTTAAGGATTCACATACAAAATAAGCTGCTTATTTTAAATTACTAAAGAGATTTATAAGTATCACTGAAATCTTTAATAATCAGTCAGTTTATTTTTATAAGATTGGCATTTCTAATAAAATTATATGCCATGACCCACAGTTTTATCTAATAAGATAAGCTTTATAAAAACATCAAAGGAAAAATCAGTACCTCAGTTAAATTGTTTTATCCCTAGAAACAACTGAATACTTAAGACTAGCCTGTAGCTTAGAATACTGTGGAAAAAAATTCACGGCACTATTTCTGAAACAATAGCTCTTATGGAGGTGGCTGACCGTGGTGGATGTTACAGATCTGATTGCATATTGGTGTGCCTCTGGCCATAGACGACAGTGCCACTGAAGCCGTGTCTTCCTGCGTTGGGTTAGTTCAGAGTAACAGCCCGTGTTTTCTCCTTTGGCCATTTGTGGGTTAAGAAGGTTGGAGAGATTTCAAACAGTTTTTACCTAGTTGGATACTGGATATATTTGTATTCCTATAAATATTCTTGAGATTTTAATTAAGTTACTTGGAATCAGTTTGATTCTTATGGGTCTTGCTTTTATGATTTACTGAGGCCAGAGCATTGTTCAGTCTAGGGCTGATTGTTCCCTTTCTGAGCACCCTACCCACTGCCCCTGGGATTACGAGGTTCCGCATTCTGGCTGGTGGGAGAGGCACTATTCCCAGCCCTGCACCAGCACCAGGCACTGTCACCTCGAATCCTTCCAAGTGGCTCTTTCCCTCCTTGAGTAGTTTCCTCACCCACAGGCACTACGTGCAGCGCTTTCCTCTCCAGGACTCTGCCCGGAGCACTTCAGCTGCCTTGGCGTCCAGGACTCCCAATTTCATCTTATCTACCCAGGGGGTCCTCCCAGCTCTGCCTCAGTTCCTGTCTATACTGAGGCCTGGAAACTCTCTCAAATGGCCAGCAGGGGCTGTGGAAGTCTCACCTTGTTGGTTTTCTGTCTCAGAGATCACTAGTCTTTGTTGCTTCATGTCTAGTGTCTTGAAAACTTTTTTATATTTGTCTTTTCTTTCTTTTTTGGTTTGAGGTGGGAGGGTAAATCTGGTTCCTTGTGCTCCATCTTGGACAGAAACAGAAGTCTCAGGACAGAAGTGTTGCTTTTTAAAATCATCATTCAGTATAACCTTTTTTCTCCTATGGGCTGTTCTGGCTCAGTCCGCTCTCTAGATCCAGGGTGGTATCTGGGTTGCCTTGAAGTTTTTTCTTCTTTGTGTTCCTTACGCAGGTCCAGACCTTCTTTAAGAACCAGCTTGTCTTACTTCCTCCACAAACCATTCTTCACTGACTCCCATGTGCATGGGACTTTCCTTTCTAGAGTACTTAGAGATGGTGGCAGTCAGCAGTGCGCCGTCCTGCAGTGTTCCATCTTCGTTTTACAGCGATTAAGGCTTGTCTTTCTAAACTTCTTGAACCGGGGTCCCTGTTTATACTTTTTCATGCCTTTCATAGTGACTAACACAGGAATAAGTCCATAGAACATCACCAAATAATTATTGTTGGGAACATCCTTTTTTGGCCAAAGGATGCCAAGGGGATGTCACATTGAGAATTAGTGTGTGTGTGTGTGTGTGTGTGTGTGTGTGTGTGTGTGTGTATGTGTGTATGTGTGATAGAATAAGGTTGAAGTAGTGATTCTCACCTATGGTCAGATGCTCAACCACGGAGCCACACCAGCTGTGCAAAACTCTATAAATTTAGTTTTATAAAGTAAATCTATACCAAGGTTCTTTTACAAAAAAATGGAGCTTTTGACAAAATAAAGAATGGCATTATACTTTCACAATCTTATTAAACTATTCTGAGAATTTTTTTATGGACAGTTTGAAGATAAACAGTAACAGTGTTTATTTTGTTAAGGATTCACATACAAAATAAGCTGCTTATTTTAAATTACTAAAGAGATTTATAAGTATCACTGAAATCTTTAATAATCAGTCAGTTTATTTTTATAAGATTGGCATTTCTAATAAAATTATATGCCATGACCCACAGTTTTATCTAATAAGATAAGCTTTATAAAAACATCAAGGGAAAAATCAGTACCTCAGTGAACAAAACTGTCCTGCTGCACTAGCAGTCTCCTCAGTCTGTGTTTCAGGTGGCTTTTATTCACCGTGAAATTGGAACTTGACCTGAGCTACCACATAAAACTAAACATTAACAATTGAGACAAATACCCTAAAATAAGGCCATTCTCCTCTCATATAGACTTTTTAATAAAGCAGCAGAGCATTCACTGCATCTGCAGAGGTACTCAATGGAAAGCAAGCCCCCAAATTCGAGATCTGCAGACTTTCTGGATATGTGTCTACTGTGACTCCCTCTCTATCGTAGTTTAAAGAGGCCATGATCTTCCACTGACTCACATGGAACCCATTTCACCAATAGCTGTGCTGATGCTGTAGTCTTTTCTTTCTTCAGTCCATCTGAAGTTCCTTCCCGTACAGACCTCCCTCCTCGCCACACCACATAAGGTACCAATTTCAGCAGAGGGGTCTGGCAGCGCTCTCATGGTTTAACTGTCACTAGATCTCCCTGTAATGGGATTACCATTTTAATGCGTTCCCTTTCCCTCCCCGCCCCAGGATTTCCATTTCCCCAGTGTTTCTGGTATTCCTTGGGCCTTGGCTGCAGGGGAGCTGTTCTCAGAGCTCATTGCAGCCTTTGCTGCCCCTCGGTGGCCTCCTGCCGAGGCTGGCACACTGGGCATCCTTTGCAGAGGTCACTCTTTGAAAGATGCCTTTTTGTGCGCCTCTTCCAAATGCTCTTTCTTCCTAGTGCATGTCTTCTTGGCATTTTGAGAGCTGTTTCATGAAGTGTCTGACTTTGTAAGCTCCTACTGACAATACAAAAATGAATTCTAGACAGCCGCCCCCCCGCCCCCCCAAGCCTTCTTTCTCCTTCAGAAACATCCTCTAGTCAAAGTCTTCCCAGGGTCCCTATGTGTGGGTGAGGACTCAACTCTCCAGTTTTTTGGATGAACTAGCCCAGCAGCATGGCACACTGCCTTTGGGAACATTACACTCTGTGTTTAAGATCTGGGGAATGGGTCACAGTGGCCACAAGAGTGGTTGGTTGAGCTGCCCTGGTGTTTCTGGTCCAGATAGACTAGACAGGTCCTTGGAGCAGGACTAAGGATTTGGGGGGTCCTCATCTTTAGCATCTGACCACAGCGCTCTTTACTCCTCAGTTCAAGCATTGTGTCATCCCCGGACATTTTTTTACTTTCACTTATCTCTGGTCCACTGAACATGCTCTTTCTCTAGACTGAGATAGTATCTTGCTAATATGGGCTATAACCCATTCTTACAGGCTCTTCCTAAGACCATGGAATCCTTGTCTTCCTCAGGGCAGGCTCTGTCTTCCTTGGTTGCATCCCCTTCTGGACCTGCCACGGTTGTAGATAGTGTGGGTCATTATTAGATGTTTTCATTGTCTTGATGTGGGTGATCTGTCAAGACCTCATCATGGTCTGGGTTCTCATCTAGAGTCCTGGTCTAGACCAAGGGAGCTTGACCTCAAACCTCTACTCTACCTAGAATTGTGAAACTGGGACGGTGCGGAGCTCTCTGAACTTCAGTTTACCCATCTATCAAATGGGATGATTGTGAGGCCTACCTGCCCTTGCAGATCATTGTGAGACTCAAATGAAAGAAAGGATGCGGAAGCGGGCTAGCAGGTGAGCACAGAGAGTTTTTATGTCAAATAACGTAACCTCTTTGGTTCTAGTTTCCTAGCCTGTGAAATCAGAAATCTATACTAGATGTATATTTTTGGACCAAATAATCTTTTCGATTTTCCCATTTCTAAGCTGTGGGTTTATTTATATATTCACCTTTAACCTGAGATACCATGTCATTAGGCCTCATGTTCTAATGCATCACTGTGTGACTCATGTTGAAGCTTTTCTCATTGGCATGAATCCCAATATTCTGTGCCATCACTTCTTGCTGCAGGGATAATGATTTTTACTTTAAAGTTCTCTTCTGCTTGGACCTAATTTTAGAACTTCTCCTTGCCTCTACTATTCACAAGTAGACTAATTAGAAAAAATGTTTTTTCCCCTTTGTTAATTCAGTGATTCCTGGCTTATAAATGGGCTGATTAAGAGCAGATCCTGGGTGATGGGTTTAATCGGTTCTGCTTCCTTTAGTGCTGCGTTAACCAAGCTGGAGGCAGCGGGTTACTGGCCATCCTCTGGGTTGGGCCCAGTGAGGGTGTCCTTTAGGAGAACTCAGACCCCTTCTCTCATTGTCCTGCACAGCCGGGAGCAGTTGAGAGTATTAATTTGAATTAATACCTAAGTCCTGGAGGAGTTTTAAAATTTTTTCCTCAGAACAAACTTGTTTCTTACTTCAATTAGAAGATTTGTTTAAATAGGCAGTACCTTCAGTGCCTCAAAGAGGGACTGGGCTGCTGATACTCCTGGCCATTCCGCCAAATTCCTGGGAGTGATATATACCAATGTCTATTGTCTAGGGCAGCGGTTCTCAACCTGTGGGTCGTGACCCCTTTGGCGGTCGAACGACCCTTTCACAGGGTTCGCCTAAGACCATCCTGCATATCAGATATTTACATTACGATTCATAACAGTAGCAACATTACAGTTATGAAGTAGCAACGAAAATAATTTTATGGTTGGATCACAACATGAGGAACTGTATTTAAAGGGCCAGAAGGTTGAGAACCACTGATCTAGGGCTTTAGCAAGACGCATCTGGTTCCAGTACCCAGGCCTATCCTGGATCCCAGCCTCTGCAGGTCTTATTGTCCCCAGTTTCATGCTCAGTCAGAGCCTGAAGGCCAGTCCTGACTTGGACCCGAGGGTGGGCCACCTAGGGCTCTGCCTTCACCATAGCTGCCATTGCTCAGCTCTGATAGTGGGTGTTGGCCGTGGGTCCTGTGTATTACCTGAGTCCTGCCACACACCTTTCTCTCCCCTTCCCCATTCCCCCCGGAGTGTGAAGGTAGCAAAGCCTGTCCCTGAGCTCAAACCCAGGGAACCTCCTTGTGGAAGAATGCCGCTCCCACCGCCCAGACTGCTCCTTTACCTGGGCTCTGCTTGTCCACAGCGCATGCTGAGCTGGCCTTCCTACCACCCCAGAAGCTGGGGAGCTGCTCTGCGCATTTTCCTTCTCTCTTCCCAGCGTGCCTCTCCTGTGGTGTGGCTCTTCCCAGCGTGCCTCTCCTGTGGTGTTCCCACCACTGTGCCTGGCCCTGAGCTGGGCTATAGCTGAGAAACATTAGAAGAAAAGGCTAAACCAAACCAACCTACCAAGTAAAGCAGACATTCTGGAGCTTCTATGGTGGTGGAAGAAGAGGTTGAAACTATTGTTTAAAATGAGAATCTGGGATTGTCTGTGGATATAATCTGTAAAGTGATGGCTAATCAAGTTGGCAAAGCTGTTTTTGCTTCATCCCCAAGTTACAAATTCTTTGGACTCTGAAAAGTTTCCCAAAGTTTTAGAGATTAGTGTATCAGGTTCTAATTCATAGGCTTTCTGTTCTGTGGAAACAGTGGAGGTTCATTTTCTTATTGCTTTTCTTGGAGGACTTTGGTGTTGAATTGCTGGTACACAGATATTCCAGGTGCATTTGGAGTCTGTCATTGGCACTGACTATTGTTTGGTGTAGTTTATGTCACGTTTGACACACAATTTGAGTAATTTGAGGTTGGACCAACCTACCTACAATACTTTAAAAGTTTCTGCTAAAGTAAGGCCAACACTGCCATACTCTTGGTTTACTAGAATTTTCAAACTACTTTAGGCATTTGGCATTCAGTAAAACCCAGCACATTTCAATGATACCTTTTCAATTCATTTTTAAAGCCACGTGCTATTTTGAGCAAATGTAATCCATCAGTTCATCTAAACGTTGGTTAAGGATTTGAACTCTTTGATATCCCAGAAGCATTTAGATTCCTTCCTTAAAAAGAAAAGGTTATAATGATTCTCTACTTCTCAGAAAGGAGAAATAACATTTTAAAACTGAGGAGGGCGCCCAGCCATCATGGCTCAGTGATTGAGCATCAACCTATGAACCAGGAGGTCACGGTTCAATTCCGGTCAGGGCACATGGCCGAGTTGGGGGCTTGATCCCCAATGTGGGGAGTGCAGGAGGCAGCCGGTCAATGATTCTCTCTCATCATTGATGTTTCTATCTCTTTCTCCCTTTCCCTTCCTCTCTGAAATCAATAAAAATGTATTTCAAAAAAAGACTAAGGAAGGCACTTGAATTGTAAATGCGTCTGGATTCTAACATGTGGAGTCCGACTGGTTGGAGCAGCAGTGTGACATCCTCCTGGTTCCTCCATGCAGAGGCCAGACTCTCAGGGTGGCACAACTAGGTCTGCTTTCTGACTCCTCCGTGGCGTGGATCTAACCTGTCAGAGACATTTGGGGCTTTCTTAAGTCTGAAAGGTGTTTTGAAAGGAGATTTTGCAGTCTTTTAAAAATAATGCAACAGACCAACTTATGGTTTTATTAATTTGGATTTAGATAAAGAATTTATCTTTTGTAATAAAACCAGTTTATCTTCTTTTGGTTTTGTAACAATAAGAGTTATTTTTCCTTTAATCTTTCTGTCTATTCCTGTAGAAAACTTAGAGCTTAAACAAAATATACCAGAAATCAGCAGACTTTAAAAAATACATTAAAAATTAAATTAATTTTTTAAAATTGTTTACACTATTACAGATGTCTCCTCTATGCTCTCCTCCCTTTGCCCACCTTCATGCAGCCCCTGCCACCACTCTGTTGTCTCTGTCCATGGGCTGCGTATATGTGTACTTTGGCTACTCTCTTCACCTTCTTTTAATTTTTGAAGGAAATTCTATACTGTTTTCCACAGTGCCCACACCAGTCTGCAATCCCACCAGCAGTGTACTAGGGTTAGGGTTAGGACAAGATGCCCCCAGCTCATGACCTCCTTTACGACCTTCCCAACAGCCTCTAGCAAACTTCCCTTATGTTCATTGGCCAGAATTGTATTGCATACTTTTGTCTCAGTCTCAGTACCTGGCAACATATATGGTGTGCACACACCATGATGGTTTAAAGCGGGGGGGCCTGTGAAGGACCTGGCTGGTCGAAGGATGCTACATTCAATAGTTCTGCTAACAAGGGAGAAGGTGGGGTGGACTTGGTGGGCAGGACAGGGGAGGGTCTCTCACTGCGGTGTCAGCAGTGGTACCTCTCAGAGCAGCATCATAGTTCACGAAATGCACTAGGTGTGCTGATTTTCTGTTGTACATAGAGTCATGTTCTTCCTTGCCTTAATAAACAGAGTTGAGTTTTTCTGTTTTCGTATGAGCTCTTGATTGCAAACATTAAGCACACACAAGGGTATAAATTCCATTTTTAGGCACAGTGTGGAGAATCCCAAGAATGAGGAAAAGATGGCAGCAGCAAAGTAGCCAAGATGGAAAGTGATGAAACAGTGGTTGCAAGTGTTCATGGAGGGTTAAGCATATCCCATATTATCCATATTAGCACAGGTAGAGCAGTTACTATGTGGAAGGTAGCATCAGGCTGTTGAGGTTCTTAGTCTACACAAGTTGGCTTATGTCAATAAAAGGTTTATGTTGTAATGGGGAAGATCTGCCTTGAGCACCCACCCATAGGGAAAGGAAGTGGAAGAGAGGAGCAGAGGCCTATGCATGTGTGTGACATTTTAATGCCCAGTGACTCTCCTGCTAGGAAACTGGGCCCCAGCAATGTCCTGGAATTCTGGTCAGTCAGAGTCCTTCCTCTGGGGGAGAAGCAGGGGGAGAAGCAAGGGAAGGAGGTGGGGAGAGAGGCCAGCAGATGGGTACACATTTTTCTTCCCTATGCACACTTTTAGTCCAAATAGGAGGCAGCTATAGGACGGTCCAGCTTCAAGCATCCTGACTTCATTCAGATGGTTTCTGCTTAGAGATGGAGTAGGTAGAGAAAAAGGCCTCCTTTCTTTTCTCCAGGAAGCTGTCTGCCTGCTCTCCATCTACGAGTCTGTCTCTATTTTGCTTGGTATTTCAGTTTGTTCATAAAATTTTACATATGAGTGAAATCACATGGTACTTGTCTTTCTCTGACTGCCTTATTTCACTTAGTATAATGATCTCCAGGTCCATCCATTGTGGGAAACTGGTATAGGGTTGGACTTCCACTGTGCTCAGGCCTCACCAAGCTTTTTATACTTAGAGGTAAACAAGGTAGTGGTTACCATAGTTACACAGTTCTTGTGAGTTTCACTTGTTTACACTGTTCTTGCACTTCCTCAGCCCATTAGCTTCCCAGATAAGATCTAGGGAGTGTTATAAGGTCAAGCTTAATTATGCTAAGAGGACTGTGCCCTCTAAGCCAGGACTTGTTTTTGACTTTGCCAGAAGGTCAGTCTGAGGCTTAACCCTATACCGGTTTCCCACATCTCACCCTTTTTTTTTTTATTAAGCTACTATAACTTACACATCAAGAACAAAAAATGTTTTAAGTCCCAATTTCAATGTCCAACAGTTCTGAGTCCAAGTTTCAATGTCCGACAGTTCCTTATGTGTACATGTCAGCAATGATATTTCAGTTCTAGATGGTGGACAAATGGTGGCAATGCAGGTCTGACCCTCTCTGGTTTGATCCTGGGCAACCTGCAGCGATGCACAGCTGCTGACTGCTAGCATGGCAAAGCGTCGTCAGCGTCTCCATCTCTGAACTGTTTTTCCTCTTGTCTTCATGGCTGGAACATCCCTGAGAATTCCTCTCATGGTCTTGGAGTTGTTTTCTGAAAATATACAAACATATTCTCGACCGAAGGTTAATAAATGGAATTTTACTTGGGGTCCTTTTTATTTTTGCCCAAATGATTTTCCTTTGGCTTATTTTGACACCAT
>NW_005370838.1:917308-940633 GCF_000412655.1 Myotis brandtii | reverse complement strand
GGAGCCGCACACAAATGAAATAGAAAAGACACAAGATAATTTGGGAATATGGGGGACCAGGCGAGCAAGTCCAACTCAGGGAGAAGGACTTCCACTGTGCTCAGGCCTCATCAAGCTTTTTATACTTAGAGGTAAACAAGGTAGTGGTTACCATAGTTACACAGTTCTTGTGAGTTTCACTTGTTTACACTGTTCTTGCACTTCCTCAGCCCATCTTCTTCCCAGATAAGATCTAGGGAGTGTTATAAGGTCAAGCTTAATTATGCTAAGAGGACTGTGCCCTCTAAGCCAGGACTTTTTGACTTTGCCTAAAATTTTCTTCCTTTTTACGGCAGAGTAGTATTCCACTATGTAAATGTACCGCAGCTTTTTTATCCACTCATCTACTGATGGACACTTCCCAGTTTTTGATGACATTCTCTTTGCAAGTTGTTCCAGTCAGCTCGAGTAAGATGCCATGCCAGTCTCACTTTGAACTCTTTAGGGTGTTTCCTGATTGGCTTGCCCTTGGGGCTCAATTCCAAGCACACTTGGTTTTCAGATGACTCACATCTCTCTCTCTGGTGGCAACAGTCAATGTTATCATCATACTGTACCACACTAGTGTTTCCTCAGACCCGACCTCCTTGTTTTAACTGTGTTTCAGCTGATATATAAGCAAACAACTTCTAACACGTTTTCAGCATTTTCTTTCATTCCCGCATCCTGGTCTGTGTCTGGTGTGGCATTTTATCCCTTAAAATTCAGACAGACCTTTCAAGATGGTCAGAGGCAGATGCTGAGCAGTGCTGGAGCCCCCCCCCCTCCCTTTGCTCTATTCTCTGGCTGTTCCCAGGCAGATGGGTGCTGTGGTTGGTTCTAGAGACTAGCATCTGTGTGTGCTGCTCCGCCATCTGGATTGTTTTGTTTTAGATTTTGTGCCCAAACATTGGAGTGCCCTCAAGTTCACTTGGTCGGGGTCCTCACAGGTTCAGGGATATTTTTGAATTTACAGGAGTGGAGTGGGAAGGCCTCTGGCATAGATGGTCTACAAATAATTGATTGAACCTGAAATATAGACATTTATCTTGCTGGTGTGACCCTTTTAGTGGCAGTGGAGGCATTTTCTATTCATGATTTGTCAAACTCACTCTTCATCTATTAGTCCAGAAATGTTCTCAGTCTTGATTTAATAATTGAAAATCGTGCAACTTATTTGTCAGCCTGTGAGCTCCATATTTACGTTAATTCTCATCATGAAATTGCATGGTTCAAGCACTCTACCACCATAAATGCAGCAGTGACGCAGGGGTGGGGGGTTGCCAACCCAGGGTCTTTTTCCCTTATCAGGTTGCTGACATTAATTCAGTCAGTTAATCATCAGTTTAAAAGTCAGCTGCTGTCACCAAAATGTAGGTGCCTTGTGCATGGATGCTGAAGAGGTTCCATCGTTAAAAAAAATTTTTAATATATGTATATATATATATTTTAATTTTTTTATGGTTTAAAGTATTACATATATCTCCTTCTTCCCCAATTGACCCCCCCACCACTCCCACCCCTGAGAGCAAGACCCCACCGCCCCAGTGTCTGTGTCCCTTGGTTATGCTAATATGGATGCATACAAGTCCTTTGGATGATCTCTAATGCCCCCGCCTCCTGTCATTTGTCTCTGGATCTATTTTTGTTCATCATTTTATGTTGATCATTATATCCCACATATGAGTGAGATCATGTGATATTTATCTTTCTCCGACTGGCTTATTTCGATTAGCATAATGCTTTCCAGTTCTATCCATGCTGTTAATTTGTCATTTGTTAATTTGTTGATGATAGCCATTCTGACAGGTGTGAGATGGTACCTTGTTGTTTTGATTTGCATCTCTCGGATGATTAGTGACTTTGAGCATGTTTTCATGTCTCTCGGCCTTTTGTATGTAAGAGGTTCCATCTTGGAGATGTTTCAGAGGAGGTGTGTTGGAATGACTGGGAACTCTGCTCTTTGTTGTCAGGAAGTTAGGCTCAGTACAATCACTCCTTTGACCACTGAGAAGATCCAGGTTTAGTTTCGGGGGCTTTTCCATCTTCTCTTTCTTCCTCCTGTCCTCTTTCATGGGGGACAGATGACCTTCCAGGTGGTAACTAATGCCATTTGTAGAACTTTTGCTCCCAGTACAGACAAAGGAGATGGGAACAAAATGTTTTCCTGAGATGTTAATTGCAGTGGGGGCCAGAAGGGACTTGAAATTGACTTCATCTTTCCCAGAAAAGGAAATGAAATGCTGGAGACTGTGGCTGCAAATCTTTGCATTTCTGGTGGCCTTGGCCATCCGGTGAGGATAATGTGTGGACTCCTGTGTGCTGGGGCCTGTGGCGGTGGTAATGAGCAGAGTGATGGTGTGGCCCTTCACGGGTGTGTTGTGGCAAGGTGCAGTTTAGGGCCCAGGACTCGTGTATGTAGTCCTGGTCAGAGCCCGAGGTAGAAGCTCCTAACAGTGAGTTCTGGAGCTACACGCCAGACTGTGGATGCTCCCTGAGCTCCTGGGGTGCGGGTGCAGCTGAAATTGCACTGAGACCCTGGAAAGAGGAGCCCTCAGCTCAGCTCTGAGAGAAAACCAGGATGCTGGAGATGAAACTTTGAAGATGATGAGGATAGGGTGACAGGAGAGTCCAAGCTTGAATTTAGACCTGGACAGAACAGGATGGTGGAGTGGGGTGGGCATAGTCTGGAATTCCTACAGCACAAGAGGCAAGGTGAGGGTAGGTGGGAAATAAAACTAGTGAAGCAGTCTGAGGCCAGCTCAAGGAGACTTTTCTGTAACATGTAGAGGAGTGTTGGCTTGGTCCCCTAGGAAATGGGAAGCTCTTGAAGAGTTCTAAATGGGGAGTGACTTTATTTTTTAAACAGTTTCATTGAGATGTCATTCACATACCATACGCTTTATCCACTTACAGTGTACACCTCAATGACTTTTAGTGTATTCTGAGTTGTGCAGCCATCACCACAGTGGATTTTAGAACACCTCCAGCACTGCAGAAAGAAGCCCTTCACCCTTATCTATCACTCCACATTCCCACATGTTCCCCAGCTTCAGGCAACAGCTGATCTCTTTTCCATCTCAATACATTTGCCTGTTTTGGACATTCCAGACATGGAATCATGCGGTATGTGACCTTTTGTGTCTGGCTTCTTTCACCTAGCATAATGTCTTCAGTGTTCATCCATGTTGTAGGATGTGTTAGTATTTCACTATTGTTTTCTTTTCTGAGTACTATTCCATTGTATGGCTATACCACATTAAATTTATTCATTCATCAGTTGATGGAAATTTGTGTTTCCACTTTTTGCTTATTATGAATAATGCTGCTAAGGAGTGATGTTTATAGGCCATTAAATGGCATTTTGACTACATCACTTGGGCTTAGTGCAGGATAGATTGAAGGGTATAAGAAGGGGCCAGGAGTATGTTGGGTAGTTACAATAATTTCTGTAAATTTTTTTTCAGACTTCTTAAGGTGTGGAATCTTGTGTTTTAGCTAAAATCCCATGCAGAGCCCAGATAAAATGGAACTACCCTTGACAGTAGTGTGAAGGGCCTAGAATCTCCTTTCCATGGAGGTTTTGCTTTTTTGAAAATGGCCAGAAGCTAGCCATAGTGGTCAAAGAGAGGTTTCCCATGAGCAGTGTGGCTGGCTGGAGGAGGAGGAGGCCAGGACTGAGTGAGCGATGAAATGGAGAGCTTGAGAGAACCAAAGAGTGGGAGCTGATGGCTAAGAGAGTGGAATATTGGGTTCTAACTTTTCTGATGGTGAGCACTTCTGGGTGGTGGGGATGGTGCTGAAGTGAGGTGGCCCAAGAACCTGGAGGGATGGGACCTGATTGGAAATAGTGTTGCTCAGAGTGACAGCAAGGCCTTGGACAGAGACTGTGATAGGGGCTCTGTGGAAGCCAGAGAAGGGGGATAGAAGGTTGTGTGGACCCAGGCTATGAATGCCAAAAAAGACTCTCCTCAGTGGGGGTGATATGGCTTGGAACAGCGGAAGGAGGGGAATAGGAGGAGGCAGGCTCATTTTGGGTGGTGGGCAGGAGGGCATGGTGGATTGAAGTCCTGCACTGAGGCCGCTGGGGGAGTTGTGTCCATATGGGAGAGGTGGCCTAAGGTAGGGCAGGGGGCAGGTAAATGTAGAAGAGGGGTGTTTACCGAAAGGGAACGATAGGAAAAAGAGCAAGAGTTTGGATGTGTGTGTGTGTGTGTGTGTGTGTGTGTAGGGAGACCATGGGTAGAGGCCCAGCCAGAGGGGTTCGTATTTGGCCCTTCCTTGACTTGGAGTCTGACAACTCTCTCTTGGTCCCTCAGCCTCCCTGTCTGGCTTAGACCACTTGCTGGACTGTAGAAACCCATCAGGGCACCAGAAGGGCCCTGAGGCCAGGCTGGTGGGATGAGCTGGCTAAAGGTTCCACTGGAGGGTGGGAAGATGGAAGACAGTCACAATGAGTTGGCCTTTTGGTCTGTGACAGCAGCATGGCATGGCTGGGGGATGGGAGTTCCTCTCCCAACAACCCTTCATCAGTCCCTCGCTGCAGTGTAATTGAGAACCGTGCTCCCTCTGTGTCCTCAGTTTACAGTGAGCCATCTAGTCCATTGCTTCTCAAAGGTTAGGGTGCACATGAACCCCTTGAGGGGGCGGTTGTTTCAGCAAAGATTCTGATCCTGCAGGTCCAGTTGGCCTGAGATTCTGCCTTTCCAACCAGCTCCCAGGACATGCTTGGAGCATCTTGGAATAGCTAGAGACCAGTCCCATTTCCAAACAAGTTGTTGCTGCTCAGCCCCTCTGTGTTGGTGTCTGGATGTGGGAATCTGGACAGTAGAGGGAAGCAGAATATCCAAGTGATTTGGCCTTATAATGTCAACTATTTGGGGGGCCTTATTTGCATAAGAAACTTGATAGCAGACCTGTTTAGGATGTGACAGGTTTTTCTCATAGCTCAGAGCAGGGTTGACGTGTTAGGAAAATCACCTGAACTGTACCCCCAGGTACAGTTTGAAGCAGGAGAATCAAAATAGTAAGATGGCTGTGAGCATTGCATCTATCCTTGAATTTCATTGTGAGCGAACCTTGTGTCAGGAGGTGATAGTTTCTGATGGCATTCTGAAAATGAGTTGGGCCGATGATGAAGATATCTTGGAGTTTGTTAGAGCAGCTTTTGTTTGTACCAAAAAGCTGATGTTTTTATGAATACATTTTCTCCCACAGAAATGGAATCCATGAGAGTTTTGTGGTGGTGTGCTAACATTTTTTTTTTTTAGAAATAAGTGGCAATGATAACTAATGTTAGATTTCTAATAAAGTTGCCTGCTACATCTCTGGCTCCCAGTGGGGTATGTACATATGGATCCTGAGATTAAACAAGGGCACTCAGAACTGAGGTTTCTATGAAATTCACACACATGTCATAACACTATTGAAGAGTACTTTCTCTTCTCTGACAGGCTGCCTACTTGAGAACTGTAAGTTTGTAATCAATAGTAGACTTGTTCTCTTCAGATTTCTGTTTGGAGGCAAGTCAGATTGTTGGAGCTGTTTGGGCAAAGGTATGACTGGAAATGAAGTGTCATCACTCACGTGTTTTAAGAATATTTTATTGTATAATATTTGATAGCTGAAGAATACTTCAGCACACATCCTATATAATAAAAGGCGAATATGCAAATAGACCAAACGGTGGAACAACCAGAACAACCAAACAACCAAACAATCGATTGCTATGACGTGTGCTGACCACCAGGGTGTGTGTGGGGCACATGGTGGGTGTTGGCCGCGGTGGGATGGTAGAGCAGGTGAGCGGGGCACCAGACCAATGCAGGGCGCCGGTCACTGTCATCAGGGTGAGCCTCTGGTGGTTACTGAAAATTCTTTGCTCCTGCGCACCGCAGTCCCACCCAGCACTTGCACCTGCTGTCAGTGCCGGCCCTGCTCACACCCGCAGCCGGCACCAGAGCTGCTGTTTGCACCCGCTGCCGGTGTCCGGCGCCGGTCCTGATCACTCGGAGCCATCAGTGGGTGCGAGCGGCAGCTGCCGGCCCTGATCACCCCTGAGGGCTTCTCCACCTCCCCCTGCTCCTGAGGGGTGATCAGGGCAGCAGCTGCTGCTTGCACCCACTGATGGCGCTGGCCCCCCTCGCACCCGCTGCTAGCGCTGGCCCCAGTTGATCCATGCCGTTAGTGAGTGCGAGCGGGGCTGGTGCCATCAGCTTGTGGGAGCGGTGGCGGCGGGAGCGGGGCTGCTGGCAGACAGGGGACTGGAGGTGCAGTGGGAGGGGCCAGCAGGGTTGTGGAGGATGGGCTGAGACCCGCCCCTGTGCCTACAGTGGCCTTGCGGCCCACAGTTCCTTTCAAGGTGCACGAATTCGAGGGCCCCTAGTCCTATATAATAAAATCCTAACATGCAAATTGACTGAACGACTAGTCGCTATGATGCACACTGACCACTGGGGGCAAATGCTTAATGCAAGAGCTGCCCCCTGGTGGTCAGTGCACTCCCACAGGGGGAGCACTGCTCAGCCAGAAGCCAGGCTCACAGCTGGCGAGCGTAGTGGTAGTGGGAGTCTCTCCCATGTCCGCGGCAGGCGGACATCCCCCGAGGGGGCCCGGACTGTGAGAGGGCGCAGGCCGGGCTGAGGGATGCCTCTCCCCCCCAAGTGCACGAATGTTGTGCACTGGGCCTCTAGTCTATATATATATAAAAGCCTAATATGCTAAGTGTCCGACTGATCGGTCCACCATTCGGTTGACCGCTCGAACAGTCGCTATGATGCGCATTGACCACCAGAGGGCAGATGCCCTGACCAGTAGGTTAGCCTGCTGCTGGGGTCTGGCCGATTGGGACTGGGCGAGGTGGGCTGGACACGCCCTGGAGCCCTCCCACAGTTTCTTCCTGGCTGGCCGGCCTCCATCAGCCTGATCGGCCCGATCACCAGCCAGGCCAAGGGACCCCACCTGTGCACGAATTCATGCACTGGACCTCTAGTCTATAATAATAAAAACATAATATGCTAATTAGGCCAGACGTCCTTCCAGACATCTTTCCAGACAATCTTCTGGATGAAGCCCGGGCTGCGAGGGAAGCCTGGGTCCCGGGTGCCTGCCAGCAGCCAGAGGGAAGCGCGGGTGCTAGAGGGAAGCTGGTGCTGGCAGCTGGGGGAAGGAAGGCCTACTCTTGCACGAATTTTGTGCATTGGGCCTCTAGTATATATATAAAAAGCATAACGATAAGATGAATGCCCAAGGATCTGCCTCTCGATTTAGATTAGAGCATCAGCTGTCCCAGAGGCTTCCTGTTTCCTGTCTTTACAAGTGTCTCCTGCCCCACCAGCCCAGAGACCACCACTGTCCTACCTTCTGTGTTGATCATCCCATTCCTCTCTCTCAAAGTGGCTCCTAGCTCATGTGTGTCACCAAGCAGCAGTGTCTGGCTTCCTTGTTCAAGGGCCTTGTCAAATGCTATCTTTCTACACCTCACTTAAAAAAAATCTTTATTAATTTTAGAGAGGAAGGAAAAATGAGAGATATAAACATTAATGATGAGAGAGAATCATTGATCTGCTGTCTCCTGCATGCCCCACACGGGATTGAGCCCACAACCCAGGCATGTGCCCCAGTGAGGAATCGAACTGTGACCTCCTGGTTCATAGTCGACACTCAACCACTGAGCCACGCTGGCTGGGCTGCACCTCACTTCTTTCTGTTAGGCTCGGCCTTGCTGTGTGTGCTGTGATGTTTCAGCAACCTCCACCACCAGACAGGCACTCAGAGCTGAATTTATACTGTTTCCCAAAATTTCCTCTTTTTTCCCTCCTAGTGCAAGAGAATGTTCATTTAGCAAGCAAAGTGAAAGTATACTTGAAGAGAAGAATCGAGCAGGCTGCTCAGAGAGCTGCCTTGGTCTTTTAGAAAAGCACAGAGACCGAAGTAGTGAGACAGCTGGGCTGTGTGGGCTCAGGAAACAAGTAACAGGGGCAAGAGAAGGGCCCTTGGAGGCAAGTTCAGGGGTTTGCTTGCTGCTCTCCTGTTTTCAAGTCTCGTGAGGAACCTTAGAGCTTAGGAGGAAAAAGCAAAGATGCACACCTGAAGGAAGAAGCCGCGGGTGTGCTCTAGAGCAGCGGTCGCCGACCTTTCAGACCTCACGGACCACCAGTGGCAACCGCTGCTCTAGAGAGAGAGAGAGAGCGCGCCTTCTCTTTTTTTAATGATGAAGAAATGAGAATTCTAGTTTTTGATTACTGCAACCATAAATTTTCCATAGCAACACCTCAAATGATAAATCAGTCTGTCGAGAATGTCTCATAAAGAAATCCCTTTTTATGTACAGTTAGATTGCTGCACAGTTTTTACTATTGTACAAACCAATGCTATGAATGTTGTTTGCATGTATCCTTGTGCACGAAGCCATTTATTTTCCACAAGATCAATTCCAAAAGGTAAAATTGGGGATGTAATGTATATATACTTAGTGCTTTGAAATGTGCATTGCCTAATTGTGTCCCCGAAGTCCAAATTTACTAGGTACACTCTCCATTACCAACATATAATGATTCTTTCCTCAAACCCTTGCAAAACTATTATCATTGTTTAATCCATGTCAACTTGATGAATCATGAATTATATCATTATTTATGTTTGCATCAATTTAATTGCTAATGAAGTTGAACTCATCTTTCATAAGCTTATTAGGCATTTGCATCTCTTCACATTGTGAATCTGGATTTGAGATCTCAATAAGTTTGTTTAATAATCTTGTTTGCATTTTATATTTTCTTACTCACCAATTAGTTTTGGAACTTGTATCACTCGTTTTATTGCTTACGTTACTTAGCATAATTTCCTTTATTATTCTCTCAAGAGGCTAGAGTTCTGTGAGTAATTTATTTACACATTTATTTTTAAGGATGGGAATGGCCACAGTACTTTCTGAATACTTGCATTTTTGAGAATGTCCTGGTTGATATGGACTATTGGGGTCTCTATCTTTTACTCTCAGATGGCATTATCGTCCTGGTGGTTGGTTGGCTTTCTTCCTTCCTCTGTCTGCCCTTCTGTCTGTTGTCACTCATTCATTCATCCAACACACAGCTGGGTAGCGTTTGACTGTGTCCTTGTTCTCTGCTGGCATTTAGTGGTATGGAAGAGAAGATGGGTGCCCTCTGTGTGGATTTCTTTTCCTAAATTTTCCTGGTGGTTGGCCCTTCCAGGATATCCCTTGAGCCTTTTGGTTGTCCATGGGATGTCCTCCTGAATGATGTCTTTGCTTATTGCCTTTTCTGTATCTGCTTTGATTTTTTTTTTTTTTTGGCAATTTCTGTTCTACAGGTGACTTCTAAGTCTCTGCTCTTTTTACGTATTGTCTTTTACTTCAAGTATTGGAAGAATTGCATGAGCTGATTTTTCTGAATCATTAATTTTTTTCTATAGTATTGGACCTGTTACTAACTACATTTCCTGTATGGTTTCTTTCTTAAAACAAATGTTAGATTATTTATTAAATAACTACACAATTAAAGTTATATATTATTTAAAGGCTTGTCATGTGAAAGAACTCCTTCACCTGTTTTTCCCCATTCCTGTCCTCTTCCCCACAAACAAGCACCTTTGACATTTTTTAAGCTATTTCTTTGTGTACTTTCTTTTCTACGCCTAAATAATAAACGTTTACTATTTCTTGATGTATTCAATTCTGACATTATTTATTTCATGTTACTATAGATGGGGTCTTAGCACTATTCACTCCCTACCCCCTCCATGTTTCCAGTATTATGATATCATTATTTTAATTGAATCAATAAAAATTATTTATATTGCTGTGACTCTATAACTGTTAGTTACCACTAAGCCAAGTTGTATCCTATGATTTTTTTTGTTTTTGTTGTTCAGCCTTTTGCTTTCCTGGGAAGTGTGTACTTGTCTTTCTTTTCTTCTTGAAATCTTGCTGAAAGTATTGTATTTATACCTCTTGCTCCCAAACCTGTGTGTCCTAGGCATTTTCTCTAGAGGCCTTTTTGTGGGAGCTCAGCCTCTCGCAGCGGTTCTCAACCTGTGGGTCGTGAACAAAGAAAATACATCCTGCATATCAGCTATTTACATTACGATTCATAACAATAGCAAAATTACAGTTATGAAGTAGCAATGAAAATAATTTTATGGTTGGGGGTCACCACAACATGAGGAACTGTATTAAAGGGTCGCAGCATTAGGAAGGTTGAGAACCGCTGCCTAGGGTCTCACCATGCCCCTCTGGGGAATGGTTGCTCCCCTGGCTGCCAAGCATCTTGCCTAGGGCTAGCCTTGATTTCTCTTCCGGGTCATGTCCATTGTTTTTCCGAGTCCTAGATCTTCCTTTTTTCTGGATTATCGTTGTTTTGCACAATAATTCTTCAGTGTTCAAATGTGCTTGTTGGCACTTGTACAGCATATAGACCAAGGCGGGCAGAGAAAAGAACCCCACCCCTCCTTTTTAAGACTTGCAAATTGAAGGAGCATTTTGAATCATTTAAAGAACACTATTAGTTTAAAATGCCCATGAACAGTTTTCTGTTACCAATTATGCATTGGAATACCAAAACTGAAATGTTTTAGTCTCTCCTTAAACTTTGCTACAGTTCACAATTATTAACCAGACATGTGCCAGCAGTGTGATAGATGTTGACTTAAGTCTAACATAGCTGTTGACTAGATAGTTGCTTGTTATTTCTGTCTTCAGGTAGCTTATGGTCTATGGAGCAATAAATGCACACAGGAGAGGAGAAGCCATTTACTTGGTGTGTGGAGTGGAAGAAGGCTAGTCTCTGGCCTTTCAAATGCCATGGTCCATTGCTTCTCTGTTAGTGGAGGGGAAATGGTTACTTCTCTCCTGTAACTCTTGAAATTTTGGAATTAGCCCCCATCAGAGAAAAAGCCCAGGCCACAGGTGTGATGAAAATTGGGAAATATAAGAAATTCAGTCAATACCTTGCTTTCCAATAGGGTTAGAAAATGGAGTGCAACATAACAAAAATTCTGGCTGCTAGAATAGTAGTTTGCCATGGATAGGGGTGACCAGTTTTCACAGAATCTATATATATAAAAGGCTAATATGCTAAGTGTCCACCCGACCAGTAGCTATGACACGCACTGACCACCAAGGGGCAGATGCTCAACGCAGGAGCTGCGAGTTGCAGTGACTTGGTAGTGGTAGTTCTCAGGTGACACACCCCGAAACCAGAGAGGAGGGAGCCAGATTTCTTGCGGGGCCATGCGATTCCATCTTTGGCTGTGGGTTATGTTGTTGCTGGGGCACTATCTGGTTTACTGCACACTTGTGTTCCACACCCTGTATGATAGCAACTTTGCAGAGTGCCCTCTTGCACTCCAGGACCCCTTGGGGGATGTCGGAGAGCCAGTTTCAGCCCAATCCCCGCAGGCCAGGCCGAGGGACCCCACCTGCAGGAGGGACCCTGCTCACTCCACAGATGCCCTTTGAGCCATGGCGCCACTGTGGCTGGCCGGAAAGGGACCACGGGAGGTTGGCTCCAGGGTGTGTCCAGCCCGTCTCGGCCAGTCTCGCCCAATCCCGCCCCACTGGCCACCTTCTAATTAATTTCCTTTCAGTGTGCACGAATCCGTGTAGTGGGTCACTAGTTAGCATATATAATAAGATGTCACAGGATTATACTCAAACTTGCTCAGTTGTCTCCTTGTGTTGCAGCATCTTTCAATGCCTGTAGTGGGGGTAGTCCTGACCATTGCCATTGCCCTCCAGTGTCTAGGAATGTAAACCAGTATAGAATTCTGGTTAAGAAAGGACCAGTTATCAACCAAGTAATGCATAATGAATAACCACATTAAAATGTAGCTTACTTCAGCCCAGCCAGTATGGCTCAGTGGTTGAGCTTCAACCTATGAACCAGGACGTCATGGTTCGATTCCCAGTTGGGGTATATGCCTGGGTTGCAGGCTCAATCCCTAGTGTGGGGCATGCAGGAGGCAGCTGATCAATGATTTTCTTTCATCAATGATGTTTCAATCTCTCTCCCTCTCCCTTCCTCTACATGCCCTTGACCGGAATCGAACCTGGGACCTTTCAGTCCACAGGCCGACGCTCTATCCACTGAGCCAAACCGGTTTTGGCTAAAAAAAAATATTTTTAAAAAACATGGCTTAACAAACGACAAGTGCTGGCGAGGATGTGGAGAAAAAGGAACCCTTGTGCACTGCTGGTGGGAAGGCAGACTGGTGCAGCCACTGTGGAAAACAGTATGGAGTTTCCTCAAAAAGTTCAAAATGGAACTCCCATTTTACCCACTAAACCCACTTCTAGGACTATATCCCAAGAAATCAGAAACACCAATCAGAAAGGATATATGCACCCCTATGTTCATAGCAACACAATTTGCAATAGCTAAGATTTGGAAACAGCCTAAGTGCCCATCAGCAGATAAGTGGATTAAAAAAATGTGGTACAACTACACAATGGAATACTATGCTGCTATAAAAAAGAAGGAACTTTTACCATTTGCAGCATCATGGATGGATCTGGAGAGCATTATGCTAAGTGAAATAAGCCAGTCGGAAAAAAACAAATATCCCATGGTCTCAGTCATTTGGGAAAAATATTGAACAACATAAACTGGTGAACAAAAATAGATCCAGAGACAGAGAAACACTGAACAGACTGTCAAACCTCAGAGGGAAGGCAGGGGAGGATGGGGTAGCGGGGTAAGAGATCAACCAAAGGACTTGTATGCATGCAACTATATATATAAAAGCCTAAGCGACTGGCTGACCGGCCAACCGGCCGACCGGCTGACCATTGGTAGCTATGATGTGCACTGACCACCAGGGGGCAGATGGTCAATGCAGGAGCGGCTGAGCGACAGCAACTTTGCAGAGTGCCCTCTCGAACTCTGGGACCCCTTGGGGGATGTTGGACTGCTGATTTTGGCATCCCCACAGCAGGCCAGGCTGAGGGACCCCACCGGTGCACGAATCCGTGCACCAGGCCTCTAGTATTAGCATAACCAATGGACACAGACACTGGGGCAGTGGAGGCTTGTCCTGGGGGGTGGGAGTGGCCAGGGAGGGGTTGAATGGGGGAAAAAGGAGACATATGTAATACTTTAAACAATAAAAAACAGAAAACAAAAAACATGGCTTACTTCAAATCATTAAAATGTTTCTGGTTTGGGCTCCCTCAAAGTAACATAATTTAGCTGTAGGTAGTTATTTTAGGAGGTCTTCTCAGGAAGCACAGTGAGGGGTAGAGGTAAGACAGGGAGGGCAAAAGCCTGCAAAGCGTGGGTTGATGATTCCTGGGGACCCTCTGGGGGACTGTATAGCACATGTCCCAGAATTGGCCCAATGAAGGTGAGGAGGCTGGGAGTTTGAACCCCAGAACTGTCATTTTTCAGTGACTGAAATCACTTCTAGAGGCAGTAACTTCCTGATAACTTCTGGCCAGCCCTGCCTCAGGCCCAGCACCCTCCTGGAGCCTGGTGGGATTTTCAGGCAGAGACACAGCTGCTCCAGCTCAGAAGTCTTGGGCTTGCCTGCTGTTGTCCACTGACACTGCAGGTGACTTCTGGGCTGGGGGACACATCAGGCTCTGACAGCATCTGCTGCAGGGGGCTAACCTGGGAGATTTTAGGGCAGCTGCACTGACAGATAAACACACATGTGAGCTGACCTCAGACACCTTAGCATGACCTTCAATGGCCTAAAACAAACTCCCTCTGGGGCCTGAAGGCTGGAGCTGTTCCAGCATGTGCTGTGCAGTGTGTAGACCAAAGGAGACGTAGCTAAGTAAGAAAAATGGGAAAGGCAACTGAACACCCCACTCCCACCCCTGTTATTTTTGCACGCCTAAGAGGGTTTTCGTAAACAATGGGGAATTAGAAAATAAAATTAGCTTGCATGATTTCAGATGGGAACAGATGCCTGCTTGCTTGATTTTTTAAAAAATTCCCACAAAAACCTCAAGCAGAGTTAATAATGTATGAAAATTAGGTACCATGTGTGCACTTTGCTTCATAATGTTCTTATTAAGCAGCGAGTTGATTTAAAAATAACACAATGTGACAATTGACATAATGGCAGACTCTGTGGTGTGTACGGAAACATTCTCTACGAATGTTCTATCAGGTTTTCCATTACACAAGAACATTTATAAAAAGCTTTCAGAATTATCATACACTATGAAATTATATCAATTTACAATTCAATGACACGAACTGCCCCAATACAGATTACAATTGCTTTTTAAAATATGGCTTAGCCAGCCCTGGCCAGTGTGTTTGGAGCATCATCCTGTACACTGAAAGGTCTCAGGCTTGTTTCTCGGTCAGGACACATACCCCGATTGCGGGTTTGGTCCCTGGTTGGGGCACGTACAAGAGGTAACCAATCGATGTTTCTCTCTCACATTGATGTTTCTCACTCTCTCTTCCTCTCTCTCTAAAATCAATAAACATATCCTCGACTGAAGAATAAAAAAAAATAGCTTAGCCAACTAGAGATAACTATGGAAGTAGTTTTCTACTGGTTGTCTAAAACTCCACAGTAGATTCACATCTCTGTTGTCTCAAATTTTTGCCAATAGCATTTGCTGATTGGAATTTGCCTTCTCTTCTTTCCCCTTTGCACCCTCTGCCACTCTGGCTTGCAAGTAGCAGAAAGACACAGGGAGAAACAAAGGGTCATAGACCCACAGGTTTCCAATAGCTCAAGGGATGTCCTGGTTCTGAAGGCAAAATGAGTCTCTACGAAGTTGACACATGGGCATTGGACCAGCAGGTGGAAGTATCCTCTTCTAGAGTTTGAGTGTAAGCCTCTGTCATTCCCTAAAGAAACCACTTACAGTGGTGTCGCAGTCCATGATGGAAGGGCAGCTGGCTGCTCTAGGTGCTGTGCTGGTGCCTTTGGGTTTATTATCTGCAGGATAGTGCTGACGGTTACCTCCCGTTGATGGGGTCTAGCAGAGTGCACCACCGAGGCACAGTCAAGTCCAGTAATCAGGAGGTTCATTGCTGATCAAATATGTATGTATTAGAGGCCCAATGCACTAAATTCGTGCAAGGGCCTTGGCTCTGGCCCCCCGCCCACCACCACCACGCTGGGAGGCCTCTGCTGCCTCTGCCGCAGCCCCCACCCTCTGCGGCTTTGTCCGGAAGGACATCCGGTCTAATTAGCATATTACGCTTTTATTATTATAGATGTATTCTACAGCAAGCTTTACATTGCCTTGAAATGTTTAGTTATTCAACAAGACAAATATCAGCTCATTTCAGATCTCAAATAGCTGCAGGGTGAGAGAATGATCCCACAGGGCAGTTTAAGTGATTTGACAAAGTCAGGACATTTTGTGCTGGTGGTGGGAGTTGACAGGAAAGACAGTGAGCACTGAGGAAAGTTTGAAAGCTATTGACACGAGTTAACGGGCTAATGGGTTTGGGGCATTTTGTGGAAGGGACCCGGGCTGGCATGTCCTTCCTTGGCAGCTTCCTGTGCTTGTCCAGTTGTGCCTCCTGACATCACCAGGGCTGCAGGTGTGGGCCAGCACCCTCAGACTCATCGCACCTTGCAGCATTTTAAAGCGTAATTGCAGAGGAGACATTTGATCTTTATGACTTGCACCATGAGGCTTTCTTGGAATCTTTGCAAGGGGTTGGTTGGAACAGAACTTTTCCATCTACACTATGGTCTATAAAAATCATAGCAACTGACTTCATGAGGTTGGAGTTTTTCTTTTGTTATTTTCTTCACTCTCTAATTAGGTTTTGCTCATATGCAGGACAGAACAGTCTGGCAGGAAGCATTCAGTATTAAAATTACTCAAAGGCAGGGCTGTGCCTGGCATGGCCCTAGCAAGAATAGAGAGAGGGTTTGCTGCCCTGGACCCGTTGCCAACCCCAGAAGCCCCTGTCCAGGTGAGCATTGGCTCCGAAAGGAGGCCAGGTCAGCTGGGCACTTGGCAAGGAGTTCAGAGACCTGGCACTCTTCCCAGCCTGGCTGCTGCTGGATGTGGCCTTGGGCGTGCTCTCTCTCAACTGACCGCACCTCCACTGCACTCAGAAGCAATCTGAGGAGAATAACAAGAGTATCTGCCCTTGACTTCTTGGAATGCCAAAGGTGACAAATTGTCAGAATCTAAGGGGCCATTTATTTCCCAAGTGTGAAGACAGGCTTTAAAGAGCTAAGATGAACATTTCAGGTTATGTCCATGGGCCTTTGAGGAAGGAGGCCCTCTTTTGTGTGTGTGTGTGTGTGTGTGTGTGTGTGTGTGTGTGTGTGTGAACAGTAGGCTCAAAAAAGAGAAAGAGTGAGATCTGCAATGGTGTTCCTGGGAGTTCTGAGGAAATACGAAGACATTAGCGAGAAGCTGTAACTTCTCACCGTCAGTTCCCCAAATCCTGTTGGAAGCAATTTTCAGGCACCGTCTCATTCTGCGGGCCCCTTCTATCAGGAGTCCTGGGCACCTGTTTTGCAAAGAAATCGGTTTTCTAGAACCCCTTCAAGACTGTATCTAGTGCCTAACAGCCTGGTAGGATGACGTTCCTGGGAGCCAGGCAGGGGTGTTGGCGACAGCAGACACAGGTTGTCTCTGCAGCTCTGTGTAAACCCTCCCAGCCTGGGTGGGTGTCACCAGCTGCAGGGCAGCCCACCTGCCTGAGCTTCTCCTGGAGTGAGCGGCATGTTTGGGAGGCCTGGAGTCTGGCTGTCCATGAGCACGGAGCGCTCACATTTATTCATCAAGGTGTTCCTTGCAGTTCATTAGTGTCCACGGAAGCCTGAAGTTACTTTGTTTGATGTCCTTGTCACACCGGGCCATCCTGCAGTGTGAAAAATGCTTCAGAGGTGCTGTTTTGGGTGTGAAAGAACAGGACAGGTAAGAACGATTCCCTGTTTACTTGGTATTTCACACGTCTCAGAGCATGGGCACATGCTGCAGTCTGTTCGCAGTGCCCTGGGCAGTCAGCCCGGGAGGTGGCAGCCTGTCATTTATTGAAGAGAGGTGGAGGCAGGGCGGAGGAAAGGCCTGCCCAGGAGTCTCTGCTTTTCTCTCTCCTGAGAGAATGGACTCACCTGTGGTGCACACTGCTGTGTGGGCCCCGTGCTGTCTCCTACTCTCAAATGCTGGTGAAGTGCTGTTTAGTCCCATAGCTGACATAAGCAAAATGTGGTACTTCCCTTCCTTCCAGGGCCATCACCTGGTCATTCTTCAAACAAATCAGTTCCTATTCATTCATTTCTGCACTCATTCATCCAGTGCTCTGTGTGTGCTACACTGTGCAAGCCACACCACTGTGTTCTCTTACTAATAGGGAACTTGTGAAAAGTGTGTTCCCAGGGCTCCCCAGTCTTCTGAGCTCCGTTGCCTTGTCTGGTCTGTCCTCCAAGTGTTTGGTGACAGTTACCACCAGTAGTACATTGTCTCACCGGCCACCCCGATATGGGGCAACTCCAGTTACTGCCGATGGTGCACCCTAACCATAATTCACCTTTGCTCTTTCTGGCTTTTCCTCAGAGGTCCCACCCTCACCTCGGCCTTTGCTCTTCAGGCTCCTTGTGCAGCCCTTGACTTTCCTGTCTTCAGTCATCTGTCTGTCAGTTTCTGATCAGATGGCCCGCACTTCCTTATACTCCTGCCTTAATGTGTTGACAGTGAAGAGAGAATACACAGAGGATGATGCTGGTCTCTGGAATTTGAATGCCTTCTTAGCCCTCCATCAGGCCTTGACTCCCACCCCATCCTCAGCCCCAACATCCACTGGCCCTCCCTCACCCGCCTATACCTCAACCTCCCTGAACTTGGGGCTCACCCACTTCTTGAGGCCCACCACTCTCTGGCCATCCTGCGCTCCTCGCCGCAATGCTCTGATGCTGATTGCTTTCTTTGGCTGCCCCCTGCTCTGTGGCTGGGCTCTGGGAGTCCCTGCCCTGTCTGCCGAATGCACTTGCCCCTGATGCTAGCAGCTGGGCTATGCCCTGTTCCATGACTGCCCCGAATCAGTGGTTGAGCTTGGGGCCAGCCTTGTCTCCCTTACTCTGGTATGCCTCTTCTACTGCCATTCACAGGCCACACAGGACAAGTACCAGGCACACTAGAAAGCTGTCTCTAGGCCCATGTTTCTTTTGTGGCTTCCTTACCGCACTTCCTTATGTAGCCTTGTTCCCAGTTGATTAAAGCCAAATGATTGTTGTATTTGATCCATGCCACTTCCTCAGCGATCAGGGCAAAACAGATAGGTGAACTGAGGTCCTGCAGAAGCTTGTTAAATCACCAAGGAGCTGGACTGTGCTAGGGCCAGTTTTTCTTTAAATTAGACAAACGGAGATGGCCCTGAGGTCCCTCCCTGCACATTTTCTACCAATAGAGACAGGTGCCAAGAAGAATGACAGCTTGGCCGACTGTAAGCTGCAGGTAGACTGGCAGGGTTGCCGGCAGCCCCAGCTTTCTCCACTTTAAAATGGGATTAAAATAGTGCCTTCAGACCTGCCAGGTGCTTAGAACAGGGCCTGGTTCGTTGTAAGTGGGGACCCCAGTTATTCACCTGGTAGACAGTCAGCTCCAGGAAGCCAGGCCTCTGCATGGGCCCCTCTGCGTCCCTAGAATAGGGCATGCCTTGTAGCTGGTGCTCAATAAATATCTGTTAAGTGAAGTTCCTAGATTAAACAAGAGAGGGCCTATGGCTCCTTGGGAAGAATATGGAGTTTGGTATCTAGAGGCCTGGAGTTTGGTCCCATCTCAGCCACTCATATGCTGAAAAACCTTAAATAAGCCCTATAACCTACTGAACATCCTTTTTCTCATTCATTTCAGTGGGCATGTTATATTTTGATTTGGGCAAACCTACCTGAGTGTGGCTTACACAGTACGGAGCTTGATTAACCTCCCTGGTAGGACAACTGATTCCCTCACTGTGGTCCTGGACGTCTGTGTACCCTGGACGTCCCCTCCTCGTTCAGACAGCGTGGCCTGCCATCATTCCAAAGCTCCGTTTTCTCCTGTCTCCTTGCCCCTGTATTTATGAGGGAGGACGCCTTTCTGTGAAGCCTCCCTGCAGCCCGTCAGGCCCTGTTGGCTGTGACTTCTCTCACGTGCCTGGGTGGTAGCAGGGTCAGGCACTGCCATGTCTGAAGTAGAATGCTGCCGTGCCGGCAGGGAGGGAGGAAGGAGCGTGGAGGAGTACTGTATGTGTGGTGCAGGCAGCTGATGGTGGCTTCTCCAGGGGACGCTGGTAATAATATACCAGTTATTGGGTTGTTAAGAGCAAGCAGGATCACACGGTGGAAGTGCAGCATGCGGGTCCATAACAGGTGACCCATGTCTATCCCATGGACATTACGTTTGATACATGTTTAAAAATAATTGTGAATGCCCTAAAGTGGAGCCTATTCTCTCCTATGTCCCACAGTCTCCACTATGCCCTATTGTCTTATACTTAGTTACTTCACTCATTTTGCTACCTGCTTGGTTCTTCCAGGCATTTACGTTTGTAGGCCCTGTGGTAAAATATTGTAATATCCATATTCGACTAGTTTATTCTTTCTTATTTTTGTCTCTTAAAGCTTTTATCTAAAGTTTGTACTAACATTCTCAGTGGGTGTTGTTTAAGTGATCAACTCAAACCCAAAAAGTTAAGCTCCAAATTGTTAAGCTGGCTAAAGTCATTTAAAACAATAGTGAAGTATTTGGGGCTTTGTTTTTGTTTTGCACTGTACATCTCAAAGTGCAAAGATTGAAACTCCAAACCCTGTAATCATCTAGTTTATCCTTATGTTACACAATTAGAGCAGGAATATCTTAATTACAATGAAAATCCCGTCTTTTCTCAGTGGATTTAATCACGAGTTGGGACAGTTTGGCTCTAGATATCTCAGTCTCCCCTGCTTTGGTCCCCCTTTTCTGAGATCCACCATGAGAGGTACAGGCTGGCCATAGGATGGTTACCTGTTCGCGGCAGTTTCTGTGTGCCCAGAGCTGCCTCGAAAGGTTGAATTTCTCTCTGAGGCACTAGAGCCAGTATGGTTTGGACACTCTCATCATCTCATAAAAAAACAAGCAAACAAGAAACCAAAGGTACTCCATTTCAGTGCCTGTAGACCACGCGTTCTCAGGGCCTGCTGTGGTTTCTGTTCTCCTTGACATGCATCTAGTTGAAAGCTGCTGACATTATACATGAGTCTATATGCAGTACCAATTCTCTCCTTCCTCTTATTCTTTCTTTTCTATTTGTTTCTTCAAAAAAAAAAAAATCAACTGCTTTCTTGCCTTGAGATGTAAATTCCACATTGTGGTGCATTGGAGTTCAGTTTTCTGAGAAAAAGCTTAAGTTTATTAGGTGGGTTCACAGTGTTCTCATAGAAATCTTTACTCTGAGGCATGGAGCCATATGTGGTTAGGATTGTTTTAAGATAAAGAATGTAAGAGGATCAACATTACACTGTTTACAGAAACTTGGGCTGTGCCTATTGCTTAAATAATTATCGCACCTGATTTACAAGCATGGTCCAGGATGGGGTGGAAGGTCCAACTGGCTTTCCTGGCGCCTCTGAGTCAGTGCGGAATCAGAGGGGCGCTGGGGGCGGGGGCTGAGGAACCGGCTATGATTGGGAAGTGTTCCCCATCACCCTTCCAGGATCTGGCTTCTCAACAACATTAAAGAGTAGAAAGTGACTAACAGGTTGGATCACAAACAGACCTCTGCATGAGATTGACTCTTAGCAGTGAGGGGAGGCTTGGTTTGGTTATATCGCTGGTTATAGTCACATTTTCTGTATTTACTCGAAAGAGGGAAACAAAACATGATTTTGAAAATAAAAATCATGCTTTTTCAGTGTCTAACTTGGATACATTTATGATTATATATATTGTGTATATATATGCGAAATCTGTAGCTACACACACACATAATGAACACATGTATAAACACGTATACAGACACTGATGTAAATGTAAACTGCTGGCGGCAGAAGGCAATGTATCACAGTTCACTGCAGAACATTGATTTCCAGATGTTTGGATTTCATGAACTAGGAATAAAAAAAAAAAAAAAAAAAAAAAAAAAAGAAATGGGCACATGCCCAGATTGCAGGCTCGATCCCCAGTAAAAAGCATGTAGGAGGCAGCCAATCAATGATTCTCTCTCATCATTGATGTTTCTATCTCTCTCTCCCTTCCTCTTATTCTTTCTTTTCTATTTGTTTCTTTAAAAAAAATCAACTGCTTTCTTGCCAACTTCATGTTTTCCAAGATCATTAGAACATTTTTTTTGGGGGGTGCTGGATGTTAACTACACTTATTGTGGTGATCATTTCACAAAACAGTTGACCCCTGGACAACACAGGTTTGAACTGCATTGGTCAAACATATGTAGATTTTTTTTCAATACATACTATAAATGTATTTTCTCTTCCTTATGATTTTTTCATAACTTTTTCTTTTCTCTGGCTTACTTTATTATAAGAATATAGTATATAATACACATTACTTCAAAATATGTGTTAATTGATGGTTTATATTATCAGTAAGGCTATTAGTAATTAAATTTTGGGGAGTCAAGTTATACATGGATTTTTGATTGCACAGTGAGGGTGTCTATGTGTGTGTCAGGGCCCCTAATTCCTGCATTGTTCAAAGGTCAACTGTGATACAAATACTGAATCATTATTTTGTGTACCTGAAACTAATGTTATATGTCAATTATATCTTAATCATATATTTAATTTAATTAATTAATTTATTTAAAGAGAATGCATTTTTTAAAATATAGTATATTTCTTTATTGATTTCAGAGAGGAAGAGAGGAGAGAGAGATAGAAACATCAATGATGAGAGAGAATCATTGATCGGCTGCCTCCTGCATGCCCCCTACTGGGGATTGAGCCTCCAACCCCAGGCATATGCCCTTGGCAGGAATCGAACCTGGGAACCTTCAGTCCGCAGGCTGACGCTCTATCCACTGAGCTAAGCCGGCTAGGGCTTAATCAAATTTTTTACATGAAATTTGTATTTCATGTAAAAAGCACATAACATTAAATTTACCATCCTAATAACCATTTATTTGTTTATTTTAAAAAATATATATTTTTATTGATTTCAGAGAGGAAGAGAGAGGGAGAGAGAGATAGAAACATCAATGATGAGAGAATCATTGATTGGCTGCCTCCTGCATGCTTTTTACTGGGGATTGAGCCTGCAATCTGGGCATCTAACCCAGACTGGAATCTAACCATGACCTCCTGATTCATAGGTCAACGCTCACCACTGAACAACACTGGCCAGGCCCTAATAACCATTTTTAAGTTTTACAGTTGAACAATGTTAAGTACATTCACATTGTGCAGTCCAGGATCATTTTGCAAGAGAGAAAGAGAGACTCCCATCTACTATCCTCATCCTATATAATAAAAGCCTAATATGCAAATTGACCGAATGGCAGAATGACTGGTCTCTATGATGCGCATTGACCACCAGGGGCAGACACTCAATGCAGGAGCTGCCCCCAGCCCTCAGGCCCCAGGCCAGCCAAGGTGGGTGCCAGCAAAGGGCCCCCTAATCGCCCAGCCGTCGCCCCACAGATCGACCCTGATCACTGGCCAGGCTTAGGGACCCTACCCATGCACAAATTTTGTGCACCAGGCCTCTAGTCATTTCATAAAAGAAAGAGCAATTTAACATCAAAAGGGAAACAAGGAAGGCTGTCATCGTAGCTGCAAGAAGTTCCTCCCTAACCTGTGGTAGAATAGTACAGAGAATCATAATCATGCAGGGAAAAGAAATAGTACAGAGAACAACATAGCCAGGAATTCTGTACAACCATTACTCTGATTTTTAAAATGGCTAACCTTCTGTCGTCCTTGCTCCAGGTCTTTCCTGCTTGAAGTGACTGCACATGAACTGTTTGTTACCAGGCCATGGTGAGACAAGAGCTTTCACTAGAATGAAATGAGCCATACCACTAAGCACACAGTCCGGTAGCTGATACTTTTTCACAGCAAGTTTTTATTGAGGAAGGAAGTTGTGTGTTGGTTTACATCCTGGCACGAGTATCTTATCATCAGTGGTCCAAGTGCCAGTAGCAAGCAGTTCATGTAGTGGCTCTGGTCAGCAGCCCTGTCCTAGATCTGGTTGTGTTTTTTTTTTTTTTAGTTCCTTTTTTTTAAATTTAATTAAATCTTTATTGTTCAGATTATTACATTGGTTCCTCTTTTTTCCCCACCATAACTCCCCTCCACCCAGTTCCCACCCCACCCTCAGCCCTCACTCCCCACCCACTGTCCTCATCCATAGGTGCACGATTATTGTCCAATCTC
>NW_005370838.1:814064-915542 GCF_000412655.1 Myotis brandtii | reverse complement strand
TTTTTTTTTCTGTCCTTCTAGTTGTAGGATTTCCACTCAGCCAGCCTTCCTGTGGTTCTGGATGATGTCCGTTCCGTCTTTTAGTTTTTTTGAAGTTTCCGCACTGCGCCTCCTCTGAGTCTCGGTATGGTTTTTTCTGTCCTTCTAGTTGTAGGATTTCCACTCAGCCAGCCTTCCTGTGGTTCTGGATGATGTCCGTTCCGTCTTTTAGTTGTATTTTTGAAGTGGTTGTTCGAGGCAGCAAACTCCGGTGTTTACCTATGCCGCCATCTTGTTTCTGGTTGTGTTTTTATAGAAGTGAAAGTTAACACTTGAAGCCCATATATATTCATTCCACTATGATCCCATTTTCTTCTCTTTCTCTCCAAAGTTAACTAATGTACTGAAGTTGGTTTATATTCTCCAGTCCATACTGGATCTGCATGAGCCCATTAGAATACATAGTGTTGTTTTGTGTAAATGGAATCCTGCTTTATACAGCTTTCTGAAATTTAATTTAGTTCACATAACATGATTTTAAAGACTCACCTATTCTGATACATGTAGAACTGCTTTACACTTTTACTTCTTGTGACTATACCACATTGTATTTATTTATCCTCCTGTCAGTGGACATTTGTGTTATTTCTAGGTTTTTGCTAATACAGACAACACTGCAGTGCACATTCCTATGAGCCTTTCCTGCCCATGCGAGTGTGAATTTATCTAGGGAAGTTACTTGGAAGGAGAGTTGGTGGGTCAAAGGTGAAGTGATGTCTTCGTTCACAAAATCTAGTTAGCATGTTAACCAATCTAGTTGTTTAGTACCCAGCTTTTCAGATCAACAAGGAATGGGAAAGATAACATCCCACGTCAGCTATCCATAAAATTGGTTTTCTGGACCAAATTGAGAGCTTCTGATTGTTGATCTACCTAACGATTTAGCTCAAAGTCTCTCTGTAATATAGAGATGATCTGGTGGCTTGGTCACGGTGACTTTTCTTTGTCTTTGGAGATGGAGCAGGAACCAGTTGAGAAAAGCCTCCTTTCCATGTGAACCAGAAAATGTTTGCAGTCGTGGTCTGGGAGGCAGATGGAACTGGGTGTTGCTGTCCCTTGGACTGTTACAGATGACTTTTTTGGTCCAAGAAAATTCCATGGGTCAAAACTTGGCCAGTGTTCTCGGCACGTGTCTCAGCAGGCCTTTCGGGAGTGGCTGTGCTGTTGCTCAGACTGTCTGATGATCTAAGTTTCTTTTGATCATCTAGTCTGTGGTTTCTTTGGACAGTTTGGGGAGATATCCAGGGGAGAAGTAGACTCAGGATCCTTTGGGGTTGGATGTTGCAGGCATGTCCCCAGATGGTTTGGAGGACATCTGAGTGGGTTCCCATGGACAGTGTCCCTGTGTAGCCACCACCAGCCTGGTAGGAGCACGTGGAGTTTTGGCTGTGGATGAGTCAAGTGCAGTCTCAAAGAACAAAAACGATGTCTGAATAACGTACTTTATTCACAGTCTCTCTCTTATCTTTAGCATATAGTGGAGTGTTTTGATCACTTTTTAAAAAACAGAAAATGGGAAGACAACTTGGTAAGAAAAAAACTATAGCGACATCAAAGAAAAAAATTCGACTAAGAGCCTCTCCATTTGTAGGGCTCCTGTTGATTGACTTTTCTCAAATACCACATGACAAGTTGAGTTATGGGGGGAGTCTGAGAGAGATCACATGGATGGCTAATCTGTGTTAATGATGCAGGTACCTGACTGATAAACATTTTGTGTATAATTTGGCACATGGGAAACCACTGTGGTCACCAGGTTATCCGATAAAAGCTTTTTCAATGGTTGCTGTTTGTGAAGTAATTGGTGTTTTGGATATTTAGGCACATGTTTACATCTGTAAAATAATTTTTTTTTTTTTTTTACTTTTGATAATCAGCTGTCAAAGCTGGAAAAACAACAGCAGAGGAAAGAAAAGACCAGAGCCAAAGGGCCTTCTGAATCAAGCAAAGAACGAAACGCTCCTCGCAAAGAAGACCGCAGTGCCAGCAGTGGGGCCGAGGGAGACGTGTCGTCTGAGCGGGAACCATAGGCTGCCGGATGGAGCTCAGGTAGGAGGGTCTCCTCCCTGCAGGCCTCCCTCCTACCACATTTTGGGCAAACAACAATGAATAGAGAACAGAATGACTCTTGAGGTCGAATTCATTTCATGGACATTTAACTATAGCTCTCTTAAATCCACTGACTTCGAGGATGGAGAGAAAAGTCGAAATGCAGGAGAGTCAGGTACCCATGGACTGGGGTGTTCACCTAGGAGGTTGTGTGTGTGTCACCTTCCTCAGTTGCCTATAACAGTTGACAACTGCTGCTATTAGCATTTCTAGAATGTTCGCAGATCCAGCAGCTAGAGCATCACACGAATTCTCGACATTGGCCCCTCCTTTCCATTTTTGCTCTTGGCAGCTTCAGCAGAGACCATTGTCATGTGCAGCAGCCTCCTCCTGTAATTTCCAGCCCAATGTTGCGCCATCATCCACTCCATCCCGCATGGCATTGCTAGTTTACTTTTACTAAAACGGGTGTTTATTCTCATCACTTCCATACCCAGGAATGCGTCTCAGTCCACACAGTGATTTTACATGAACTCCACTTCCCTGCTTGAAGATCAGAGGCCTCTAAAACTTGATCCAGCCACCTGCTGGCCCTTTGCTTAAGTTCATTCCCTAGTGAACATTTTATTGAGAGCCTCTTTCTTGTCCGAGTTCTCAAGATCAGGGAGAAGCACAGAAGTAATTATGCTGCAGCTTGGTGCATTGGGGTGGTGGTGGTGGGATGTGGGGTGGGGTGGAGAGAGGAGTCGGGAGGCTCCATGGAGGGGAGAACTCTGGAACTGGACATGTAGAAATGGGGAAATGAGGGAGAAGGGCAGAGAGCTGCCTAAGCGAAGGGAAGTAGCAGGTGCAAATGTTGGGAGGGAGGGACAAGGACAGATGAGTTTTAGAACAGAGGTAATGAAGAATGGCTGAAGTGTTGGGTACAAGTGGTGGGGGTTGTCTAGGGAGCTTCTCTGAAGTTAGAGAAGCAGGGTTCTGGGTCATAGAGCTCTGGTGTGCAACTCAGAAATTTGGATTTCATCCTGTGGTTCGAAGGTTTGAAGGTACAGGTGACATATGCAGATACCAAGTTTTGAAAGGTCACTCTAAGCAGCCTTGGGGAGTGAGGCTGGAGGCAGATAGTCCAGTGTGGAGGCAGTTGCAGAAACCAAGGTCTGGACATACATTTTGGAGCCTTCAGCTCATAGGCTGTGCCTCAAACCAAGTCAGCATACAGGTTTGTCCTGAAAATGCCCAGTTGTGAGAGAGAACATTCGTAAGTTGTTTTTCTGCCTTCTCTTTCCCTTATGAAGGGGAGAAGTTAGAGTCTATCTATGAAATGTCCTTTAGGACACACACCACCAGATACTGAGGTATATTACAGAGCCCATAGTGATAATTGGGTACAATAGAACCGGCTTGCAAACATAAACGACCAAAGGAACAGAATGGAGAGCTCAGAAAGAATGGGTTGTCAGTTCATGGATAGTCCAGCAGGCTGGGGTGGAAGGGGAAGGGTCGGAGGGGAGTTTTTCTGGAGCTGCTTCTCACACTTCCCGTCCCCTTTGGGGAGCATGCTGGAGAGAACATCCAGCACCCGCTTCTGCTCCCCGAGTGAAGGATAAAGGACTGGCTAATATGATTCCAGGGGAGCTATCTCTTAGGCCAGATTTTCATAGTGGGTAGTTCCTTGGTTCAGGAGAAAACTCCCTTCCGATTGTCCTTCTTGGGCTGAGGCCAGCTGCCCAGCCTTCATGCTTTTTTACTCTCTTGGCCCCACCTGGGCACAGCATCAGGTCTTTCACCTTCAGCGTAAAGATCATAAATTATAGCCCCTTCCCTAGTGAGCTGGGACCTTACAACAAGTTAAAAAAATTCAAATTTTAGACTCCCATGATGAACTCAAAGAAATAAACATATACTCATCTTCCAATAACCAAACCCAGCTTATCTACCCAAACACACACACACACACACACACACACACACACACACACACACTTGAGGAGAGACACACACAGATTCAAATGTTCCTTAGAGCTTTGTATTTTTAAAATGGCTTTAAAAATTCGAATGCCACCTAGTTGATTCCTTTATTTTTTTAATTTAAAAAATTTTTTAATTGATTTCAGAGAGGAAGAGAGAGGGAGTGAGAGATAGAAACATCAATAATGAGAGAGAATCATAGATTGGCTTCTCTTGCATGCCCCCTACTGGGGATCGAGCCCACAACCTGGGCATGTGCCCTGACCTGGAATCAAACCTGGGACCTCCTGGTTCATAGGTCAATGCTCAACCACTGAGCTATGCTGGCCAGGCTGATTCCTTTAAATTTAAAAAATATTTGATTTTATATAGCTTATATTTTTATTTGTTATTTTAAATTAATTGATTTAAAAATTATAGTTGACATCAGTATTATATTAGTTTCAAGTGTACAGCATAGTGATTTGACATTTATATGCCTTACAAAGTGATCACCACAATAAATCTAGTAACCATCTGTCACCATACAAAATTATTACAATATTACTGAATATATTCCCTATGCTGTACATTACATTCCTGTGATTTATTTATTTTATAATTGGAAATTTCTACCTCTTACTTCCCTTCATCCTTTTTGCCCATTCACTTCACCTACACCTCTCTGGCAACCATCAGTTTGTTCTCTGTATCCATGAGTCCATTTCTGCTTTGTTCATTTGTTTGGTTTTTTAGATTCCACATATAAGTAAATGCATATGGTATTTGTCTTTCTCTGTCCAACTTGTTTCACTTAGCATAATATTCTCTGGACCCATCCATGTTGTTGCAAATGGCAAGATTTTATTCTTTTTGTGGCTGAGTAATATTCCATTGTATACACGTACCACATCTTCTTTATCTATTGACGGACACCTAGTTCTATTTATTATTTTTTTTGAGGAATCTTCATCCTGTTTTCCATAGTGACAACACCAATTTACAATCCTACCAACAGTGCATGAAGGTTCCCCTTTTCTCCATATCCTCGCCAACACTTATTATTTGTTGACTTTTTGATAATAGCCATTCTGACAGGTCTGAGGTGATATCTCATTGTGGTTTTGATTTGCATTTCCCTGATGATTAATGATGTTGTGAATCTTTTCATGTGTCTATTGGCCATCTGTATGTCCATGTTGGAGAAGTGTCTATTCAGTCCTCTACCCATTTTTTAACTGGATTGCTTATTTTTGATATTGAGTTATATAAGTCCTTTATATATTTTGGTTATTAGCTCCTTATTGGATATATCATTTGCAAATATATTCTCCCATTTAGTAGGTTGCCTTTTTGTCTTGTTGATTGTTTTCTCTGCTGTGCAAAAGCTTTTTAGTTTGATGTAGTCCATTTGTTTATTTTGGTTATTGTTACCTTTGCTTGAGGAGACATATCCAAGAAAATATTGCTAAGACCACCCAGCTGGCGTGGCTCAGTGGTTGAGTGTCAACGTATGAACCAGGAGGTCCCAGTCAGGGCACATGCCTGGATTGTGGGCTCTACCCCTGGTGGGGGTGTGCAGGAGGCAGCCGATCAATGATTCTCTCTCTTCATTTATGTTTCTATCTCTCTCTCCTGCTGCCTTCCTCTCTGAAACAAAGAAAAGTATATTAAAAAAATATTGCTAAGACTAATGTCGAAGAGGTTACTGCCTGTGTTTTCTTCCATGAGTTTTATGGTTTCAGGTCTTACATTTAAGCGTTTAATTCATTTTGAGTTTATATTTACATATGGTGTAAGAAAGTGGTCTAGTTTCATTTTTTTTGTATGTATCTGTCTAGTTTTAGTTGATTTCTTTCTTGATTGTGTTTATCAACTTGCTAATATATTTTATAAATTTAATGTGTTGAGTTTTTGCTTTATCTACATCTGATCAATACTTTAAAAATCTTTTATCTATTTATTGAGGAGTATAGAATTTTTAAAAAATTAGTGTAACACATAGCTTTCCATATGCATAAGAATTTGGCCTCAGAATAATTCCAATAGAGAGTATACCATAGACATCAGTGTCCTGTGGCCACTGGGCAGCCTGGAAGTCTCTTAGCTATTTCTATGGGCATGAAAAACATGTGAGGGCTCCATGCATTGAAGATGTACAGTAACTGTGTGTCACAGAACTTCCCGGAAGACACATTTGTAGTAAGAAAACCAAGCACACAGAAAGAAGGGCAAGAGGTGAAAGTGGACATTTCTTTCTAACATCTCCCAAGTTTAAGAGGCAAAATTTCTCATAAACTTGTAGATATCTATTTTTTGCTTCTCTAAAGTTTTTGAAAAAATTTTAAATCTTTAATTGTATTTATTCTGAAAATGGTAAAGATTGGGTAGCATAGAACCTGGGGTAAATTATACTATTGTACCATCAAAACCACCCAAAAAGAACTAGCCAGAGAGAAGCAAACTTATTGGGAGAAGCAAACTCAAGGGATACAGTGTTTTGAAAAGAGTAGACAGATGTGTTTTCCTTCCTTTTCCCTGTAAATCAAGTTCACTGCAGCCATATATATCATCATTATGGCCCTGGGGAAGATGTGGGGAGAAGATGAGTCAAGAGGAATGATGTAGGGAGAAGCCCTTGCTGGCAAGAAGGGAGGTGAAGGAAAGCCCTCAAGTTAGAAGAGTAGGTGGGAGAGAGAAGGGGGCAGATGGAGGGACAGCAGAGGCCACACTTGATGTTCTGGTTCCCTGCTGCAAGCCATAATTCTTGGGGTGGGAGTTAAGTTGATATGAAAACGGAAGCCATGTGGGCCTGTGTTCTGGTCTTTGGTGGGAATTCTGGAAGGAGACTGCTATGCAGAATGGATCCAGGTTAACATGCTGCAGCAGAGTAGATGGGCCAACCAGACATTTAAGCATCAGGACATGGAAGGAGTTAATGTAAAGTGTCACCTACCATGGGAAGGGTGAAGAAGAGAGCTGTGTGGGTGTCCATTGGGCTGACCATGGGTCTTGGTGGAAGAGGTGATATGGCCTGCCCTAGAGGTTATAAGGGAACGGCTTTAACCAGAAGGGCAGAGGGGTCATGACCTCATCTCTTAACAGTACGGACAGTCCCTGCAGATCTTAGAAATCACCTCCTTCTGGCTTCCTAGGTGAGAATGAGAGTTCCATAGTGCTACTGAGAGCTAAGGTATGGCCAAGTCAGCCAGGAAGGGCCTTTGGCTGCTGAGCAACAGAGTGCTCTCACTGGTGTGCACCAGGGCCCAGGTGCTCATTCACACCAGCCACCTGACCTCAGAGGCCACTGAGGACTCCGAGAGCTGTTTTAACACCAACATAAGACAGTGTGACTGTGCATTCAAGGTTTATCCAGCTGCTACTCAGCAGATGGAGGCTTGTGAGGAAGTCTGAATGGGTCCATGGAAATGCAGGAGCCACATTTTTTTTGTACAGTTATGTAGTACGGTTTGGGTTTTTGACTAATTGCAGGAGGAAAACCATTCATTTATTGACAGTTAGGTGTTCACTTGCAATTATTCAAACCAGAGATTGGGCAGCAATTGGTGGCTGGTGCTAACATCCAGGCGTGGATAGATGTAAGCAAAGAGTCTTCCGAGCCTGCATGCCAGTTGAGGACCAGTGGGGAGCTGTGCTACCTCCACTTCAGGGATTTTAGCTGTATTCCCAGATTGTAGATCCTGAAGGTGGTTAAACTGAAGGACAGCTTTTACTCCAATTATATATTTGGGGGTTTTATTGCCCATGGGTTTTGGTTGCCCCTTCTGATAAAATTTGTCATCCTAGTAGACCCACAAAATCACTCAATGTTGATTTCTCTAAGAGCTGAATTAAATATGTAGTGACAAACAGAAAGTGACCTTGGTATTTTCTCTGTTCCACAGAAAAACAGCAGCGCCCCCCCCCCCTGCTCCCCACCACCTCAAAGAAGGGAGCTGTAGTTTTCATTTGCTTTGCTTTAAAAACAGAAAGAGCCCTAGGGGGAGCCTCACAGGTCCTATGGGGAGCAGCTCTGAGTTTCCAAGGCATGAAAGAGAAAGAAAAGGCAAAAGAAAATGCAATGAGAAGCTTATGATCTTGGGCATGTTTTTCTTGAAAATGAGTCAAAAAGCTGAATGGTTCAGAGGACATACCCATGGTGTCGACAGTTCTCTGTCACACTACAAATGTTGGTTCTTATTTATTAAATGGACATGGAACTGCTAAAATTAACCTCTACTTTTGTCCTCTGTCTCATTCTTTTCATGCTCCCTCACATCACTGGGAGGATTCGAGGTTTTCTATGAGGCTGCAACTCAGTTTCCCCCCTTTCTGGCCCACAGCTAAAGGTACTGGGCAACTTTTCACTGAAAGAATGTGGTTTCTGCTTTTGATTGCAGGTAATGCTTATTTTGAGTATTTACTTAACTGCTGTCATTAGGGTGTGAGAGGCCCATACTCCTGAGCAGCGCTTCACATTTCTGTCCTCAAATGTCAACACACTTGAGAACAAACAAGGAAATTGTTTTGGAAGCTGCCATCTGTTTGCTTTTTCAACTTGACCTTTATCTGAATAGTAAGACATGTCTTAGCTGAGCACATTTCTTTTTAATAAGCTAGAGCAGTTTGTGTGTGTGTGTATGTGTATGTGTGTGTGTGTGTATGTGTGTGTGTGTGTGTGTGTGTGTGTGTGTGTGTGTGTGTTGTGTGTTCTATTAAAAGGAAATTCCATCACTTTTTACTTTCCCACCCTGTAGAAGGTAGAATCTCATTCCCAGAGCTTCACTTTGCCTCCCTGTGTTAACTTTCATACCTGTGCCCCACCCATGTGTGGGTATTTCATGGTATAAAACTAGCTGTGCCTTTGAGGTGTTGTTTTTTTTTTTTTTTTTAACTCAAAACAATTTTGTTAGTGATTGCCATAGAGTTGGCAATATGCATTTTAAACTAACCCAAGTCCACCTTCAAATAACACTGTACCACTTCACATGTATTATAGGTACCTAATATAAGCATTTCCCATGTCCTGCCTCTCACCCCTTGACACCATTGTCATTCACTTCACTTTCCATATGCTATATAAACCAATACATTGTTACTATTATTATTTTATTAATATTCTTAGATGAATTAAGGATAAAAGTAGATCATATTTTATTTTAATTTCTTCTCTAATGCTCTTTCTTTCATTATGTGAATCCAAGTTTCTGACCTATATTGTGTTCCTTCTGTCTGAAGGACTTCTTTTAGCATTTCTCGTGGTACAGATCTAAGAAAGTCTTTATTTTTCCTTCACTTTTGAAAGATAAATTTGATGGTATAGAATTCTAGATCATTGTTTTTTTTTTTCTTTCAGAATTTTAAATATTTTATTCTATTATCTTGCTTGCATAGTTTATTCTGAGAAATCCTCTGTAATTCTGATCCTTGATCCTCTGTAGGTAAGGTAGGTAGGTTCATGGCTGTCCCATGTGAACACCTTCCTGCCTTCCCCTTCTCAGGCCAACCCCAGGCTTCTTTCAAGATTTCCTCCTCCTCCTCCTCCTCCTCCTCCTCTTCCTCTGCTTCTTCCTCTTCCTCTTCTTTGTTTTTTTGTAGCTTATATATGATTTACCTAGGTATGGTTCCTGCTTAGTGTTCTCTAAGCTTCCTTGATGTCTTCTGTTATTAATTTTAGAATGTTCTTGGCCATTATTACTTGAAATATTTCTTCTCTGTGTTCTCTTCCTTCTCTTTCTGGTATTCTAGTTATGTTTATATTAAACCGGTTGCAGTTGCCCTACAGGTCTTGGATGATCTGTTCCTCCCCCCCAGCCCCCCATTCTTTTCCTGGATTGGAGAGGGTGCAGGCTGGGCTGAGGGGATCCCCCTGTACATGAATTTTGTGCACCGGGCCTCTAATTATTAACTAAAATGCTATATGGTGATGCTTCATGGCATTTGAATGTAAATACTGTTATTAGTGGTTCCAGTGTTGAGTCATAATGTATCTAAAGGAATTCTCTAAAAAGCAGCACTTGAGATTGCACTTAACGTGCAAGCCTCAACTCTCAGAGTTTAAAGTCTGTAGTAGTCACAAGATGACTGCTGTACGTAGTTCATATGGGTCTGTAATAGAATTTGCCAGTTTGTCTTAGTTTCTTGTAGTTTACTCAAATATGCTGCCTCCTTAAGGCTTTGAACTTTTGAGGGCAGGGATGGTCTCTGGTTCCTGACCCAGAGTCTGGCATAGACTATAAATCAATGGCATACAATAAATAGAGGGAGAAGGTGAGGGAGAGCCAAGATGAATGAGGTTTGACCTAATTTTCCTTCTTTGTTGTTGCTTTCCTCCCTCTTTTTAAAAAATTTATTGATTGATTTGAGAGAGGGAGAGAGAGAGACAAAGGGGTGGTGGGGGAAAGAGAGAAACATCGATTTGTTGTTCCACTTATTTATACATTCATTCATTGATTCTTGTAGGTACACTGACACACAACTTTGGTGTGTCAGGATGACGCTCCAACCAACTGAGCCACATGGGCCAGGACTGTTGACTTTTAATTGTTAGTTGAGCAAGGCATGTATCAAAGATAAATATAATCAGTCACTTTTAAATTTGAAGTAGTTAAAAATAATTCTAGTATTACGAGTTATACATAAATGTGCTTGAAACAGATATCAAAATAAAGGATAGAATGAATTGTCATAGTTCAAATCTTTCACATGAACTATTCAGCTAGGTAAAAAGTTATTTTAAGGAGTTGACAAACTACAACCAGTCAGCAGTTACTCTGAACAAAAGAATATAATGATTCAATTAAGGCAGGAACAATCTGTTGGGCTAACTCAAAATAGGCTGATTCATATCTATATATACAAAAGGGTAATATGCAAAGTGTCCCCACAGGAGTTAGACCGGGAGTTCTATCGCTTGCTATGACATGCGCTGACGACCAGGGGGCAGCGTGGAACAAAGGAAGGCCCTGGCTGGCAGCTGGCAGCCAGGGAAGGAAGGCCCTGGCCGGCAGCTGGCAGCTAGGGAAGGGATGCCCTGGCTGGCAGCCGGAAGGAAGGCCCCGGTAGGCAGCTGGAAGGCCCTGATCAGCCCTGATCACCAGCCAGGCCTGATCACTGTCAGTGGCAGGGGGCTTCTTCCTGCTTTCCCTTTCGCCTCCCTGCATTGTGCCTACATATGCAAATTAACCGCCATCTTTGTTGGCAGTTAACCGCCATCTTAGTTGGCAGTTAATTTGCATATCGCCCTGATTAGCCAATGAAAAGGGTAGCGGTCATACGCTAATTACCATGTTTCTCTTTTATTAGTGCAGATGCCTTTATAACGTTTTCTCTAAGCAGCTAATTCTATTATCTCTTTCTAAAGTTAGAGGCATACTGTTTATTTAATGTTACCTGCTTTTACAATTTAACGGAATATCATGAACATTTTTTAGATCATTTATTCCCCTATAGTAAAACCTTATTTTTTCCACCTGCACATCAAATACCTAAAGCATACATTGATTATCCCAAAGCATTAAGACATGTAGAATATTTAATCTAAGCAGGATACCAAAGCTCATTTTGAGTTAAAAAACACAAGTTTTAATTTATACCAGGAGGATGGAGTTCTCCAAAGGTCAGTGTCAGAGTTGATTTCAGGATTTCAGTTATTAGTATTGCAGGTGAGGAGAGAGGAGAGAGGGAATAATAGGCCTCAGGTTCTTAGGTTTGTGTTTGCATCTTGATTAAAATATAGGAAAAAGTGGTTTGCTTTTCTTGACTTAAAAATGGACATAAGATGGTTTCCAGGAATTACGTTGCATCTTTTCTAACGCCCGGGTGGTCTTTCAGATATCTCTTAGGAAGTAATGCAGGACTTTGAAGGGTGAGTTTCAGAGCTGAGAGCAGGCCTCGGGGGAAATTTCAGTCCCTTGTGTGGGTCCAGATAGAACCAAAGAATATGGACTAGCTGCAGTCGCAGTCAGCCTCTCTTGTGTGTGCCCATGGACCTCAGTATCAGGCTGGACTCAGACTAGAAGGCTATTGATTCCATTGAGGCATCTGCTCATAATTAATTTCTTAAGAATGTGGCCTGTGTTGAGTGCAGCCGGAAGCATTTTCACAGACATGGCACCATCACTTGCAACCCCATTATCAGAATCTTTTGCTTTTACTGAAGTACATTCAATTAGAATTTATCATTTTTTTTGACAGGATGATCTACTTTTTATTTATTTTTAAATTTATCTTTTTGGTTTTATTTCTTATTTTTAAATTTTTATTTTATTGTTTAAGGTATTACAGATAGTAGTACATATGTCTCCTTTTTTTCCCCATTGACCTTCTCCCGGCCTCCCCTACCCCCCCCGGCATATGTCCTCACCCCACCCCCCAGTGTCTTGTGTCCATTGGTTATGCTTATATGCATGCATACAAGTTCTTCGGTTGATCTCTTATCTCCCCGCCCCTCCCCCCCCCAATAATCCCCAGCCTTCCCACTGTAATTTGACAGTCTGTTCAATGCTTCTCTGCCTCTGTATCTATCTTTTTGTTCATCAGGTTATAATGTTCTTTATTATCCATAAATGAGTGAGATCATATGGTGTTTTTCTTTTACTTCCTGGCTTATTTCACTTAGCATAATGCTCTCCAGTTTTATTGTTGAAAGTATTACAGATGTCCCCCCTTTTGTTCCCATTGACCCTTTCCACCCTGCCTCCCGCCCCTTCCAGGCCTTCACCACACTATTGTCTGTGTCTATGGGTTATGCACATATGCATATAAGTTCCCCAGTTAATCACTCCCCACCCACCCCTGTCTTCTAAGATTCATCAGTCTGTTCCATGCTTCTATATGTCTGGATCTATTTTGTTCATTAGATACTACAGATGAGTGAGATCATGTGATACTTGTCTTTCTCTGACTGGCTTATTTTGCTTAGCATAATACTCTCTAGGTCCCTCCATGCCGTCTCAAAGGGTAAGAGATTCTTCTTTTTTTCTTTTTTACTGCTGCATAGTATTCCATGGTGTAGATGTACCACAGCTTTTTTACCCACTCATCTACTGATGGGCACTTGTGCTGTTTATAGATCTTAGCTATTGTAAATTGCACTGCTTTGAGCATAGGGGTGCAGACATTCTTTCTGATTGTTGTTTCAGGTTTCTTAGGATTTAGATCTGAGGGGATAGAAACTGCTCTGTTAGGTTTGGGATTTAGTTGAACTCTTGGGTGACAAACACCTGCCTCACAAATCTTGGCAAGACCAGCTGGTTTTTGTTGCAACCTCAGAATTGCAGAGGGAATCTCAGGACACTTGGATATTTTATACCAAAGAACCTTCCATACCTCAGGCATGGAAGTATTGAAAATATCCCAAGAACAAGTGATTAGTTTATTCCCCGTCCCCATGCTTTAGTCTGGCACCTCTCTGCCTCCCTAATTGTTAAAAGGATTTGGAAATGAGGCTTTGCATTTTTTTTTCAAGGAATTTGTCCATTTTATCTATGTTTTCTAATTTGTGGGCATAAAGTTGTTTGAGATACATCTTTTTTATCCTTTAGACATCTATAAAATCTTTACTGATGTTGCCTCTTTGATTCCTGAACTTTGTAACTTGTGTCTTCTTTTTTCCTGGTTAGTCTGGCAAGAGGTTGTTCGATTTTATTGATCTTTTTATTTTCTCTTTTGTTTTTATGTTTGAAATTTCATTTGCTTTTGTTGTCTTTATTATTCCCCTACTTCTGCTTGTTCTCAGTTTACTTTGCTTTTATTCTTTTAGTTCCTTAAGGTAAAAACTCGGGTTATTGGCTTGACAGCTTTCTTCTTTCCTAATGCAGTCAAACCTCATTTCTCCCATCTCCAACAATTGGTTCTCCACCAAGTTGTTCACAGAAAAAATGGGTTGTTGAACCAAACTGCAGTCTTTCAGGCAACAAACAAAAGAGAGAATGCTTTTGTTGCTGGCGAAATCAACCATTAGTTCAATTTTAAAACATAAAGAGGCCATCAAGGGTACTAATGTTGCTAAGGATGTGAAAGAAATAATGATCACAGCCTAATGAAGAGGTAGAAAAACTGTTATTGATTTGGATAAACAAAAAGCAGTTAGCCAGTGACAGCATTTCGGAGGCAATGATGTATGAACAAGCAAAGATGCTGCATATTGACCTGAAAGACACCCCTGGACTGAATACTAAAAGTGATTGGTGTAAGGCTAGTAGGGGGTGGTTCAATACATTTAAGAAAAGAAGTGTTTATTTATAGACTAGAGGCCTGGTGCACAAAATTTATGCATGAGGGGGGTGGTGTCCCTCAGCCCGGCCTGCACCCTCTCCAATCCGGGACCGCTGCTCCTAACTGCTCACCTGCCTGCCTGCCTGTTCGCCTCTAACCACTGTGCCTGCCTTCCTGATTGCCCCTAACCCCTCTGCCTGCCTGCCTCCCTGATCTCCCCTAACTGCCTCTGCCTGCTGGCCTGATGGCCCCTAACCACTCTGCCTGCCTGCCTGATTGCCCCTAACCACCTCTGCCTTGGCCCCTGCCACCGTGGCTTTGTCCGGAAGGATGACTGGAAGATGTCTGGTCTATCTGGTCTAATTAGCATATTATCCTTTTATTAGTATAGATTAAACAGTATATTAGACATGTACTGTCTATGAGAAAGGTTAAAACGGGGAATCATTTGGGGATCTAGTATGGATTAATTCAACTTACATTATTTCTAATGGGGAAAAAATGAATCGATTTTTGAACAAATCGCTTCTTGAACAGCTTTCCAGAATGAATTAAGTTTGAGAACCGAGGTATAAACATTTAATGCTATGAATTTCCCTCCAAGCACTGCCTTAGGTGAGTATCTCAATTTTTCCATGTTATATTTTTGTTTTCTTTCGTTTTCATTCACTTTAAAATGTTTTCTAATTTGCCTTGTGACTTCTCTTTGCTACAGAGGCCTCTTAGAAGTGTGTTGTTTAATTCCCAGATATTTGGTTTGGTATCTTTTTGAACTCTAAGAATGAATTTCTAATAAGTTGAAACTCTGGTGAGAAGGCATTTGAATTTACACATGACAACATGGCAGATTTTTCACAGTAAAGTGAAACCCTGTCATGCTATTTTCATTGTATGAACTTGAAAAAAGGATATCTTCAGCTATTTTAATATGCTTAGTAGTACTTTTAATAGGATTTTAAGGCAAGTATTGGGACCTTTCTGAGTTATGTGTCTTATCTTTGTTCTTTTTAGTGCATTATCATTGGCAGAACTGGATCCTGAAAAATTCATGAAAGATGCTAAGCACCTACACTGCTTTAAGAATCTGGAACTGAATTGTGAAAAGGCAGAAAGAAGTAAGAAATTGGGAACCTGAAGAGCCCTGCAGAAGAAACACACACCAAAGGAACATTGCTGCTTTCTGTTGTTGCTGTGGTCCAAGGGAGGAGATGCGTGCTGCCAGGCAGGGATAGTGCCCTGCAGGGCAGACACCTGCACCTCCCTCACAAGAAGGTTTTGTTAGTTCCTATGATGTCTTGGCTTACTTTTGGAACAAGTGGGCTCAACATCATTTGTCATCGAGTTCTCCTTTCACACTGTGGTTCATTTCTGCTTGTCCACGATGGGTCTCAAATGCATTCATGCTGTCCATGTTCTTCCCAACACTGGCCAAGCCAGGGCCTGTGTGTTAAGGTGTAAAGAGAACTGTCACCAATGATAATGTATTGTGTGAGAACTTTGCATCTTGTAAATTTCCTCTTTTTTCTAAAAATAAATAAAAAAAATGATAAACCTCAACAGGTTATTCTTTCAAATAACCCTTTTATACAAGGCCTTCCCGTAGTGGCCCACATAGGCCTCTCATTCCACAGTGAGAGCTTGTCGATGGCAATTTGTAGTTGATGACATTTTACTTGGACATGAGATGGCAGGAAAGGGGAGTGTATGTGGGAAAGACATCCAGTTTCAGAAAGGCCAGATGACTGAGGCCAAGCGTGGCTGCCATATCTGGTTTATCCACGTTTGGGAGGCCCGAGGAAGGCCTCAGCATGTTAGACCGTACAGATGCCCTTTCTCCTGGAATTGCTTGGTTGTCCATATATCCAAGCCAATATCTCCACAGTTATATGAAGACAGAACCACATTCTGCCAAGGAGTTTTTCAGTTCATTTTAATCTACGAGGGCCACGGTTATAGTGGTCATTTTCAGACATTATTTGATGTCAATAGTAATATCTATTTATAATATATTAATGATTATATTAAACAGAGTTATCCTTTCTTGAAATACTCCTTGCCTGACTATAGAAGAGACATTCCTGACATTATTATAATGCAGAAACTCTGTAACCTTTATAATAAATCTGAGTCCCTCTAGTCTGATCCAATTGTTTACTTCAAATAAAAACACAGAAAATATGGGGAAAAGATAAGCTCAAATCACATCTCTGATGAACATTAAGTACTTAGAATATGGAGTTGGAAAGGGGTTTGGCAGATTACTTTATTCTGAATTGATACAGATGGTCCAGGATAATTCATGATAGTTTAAACCTGGATTTGAAATCATTACATCCCAGATGCAAACCCCTGGCCAGCTCCTCCAGCTCTATGGACAGCTCTTCTGTTTCAGTTATTGTGGTTTTTACAGAGTGAATTCACCTTCAAGTTACTTGAATCTACAATTTTGAAAAAACTCAGCTGTAAGGTTGTAGAATTGCTGAACAGGTTTGTCATACATTTCCCTGCCATTACACTTTATCCACACCAATTAATGCTGTCCACAGCTGCAGCCTGTCCTGGTGGTAATGGGTAATGAAGATGGCATTGAGAGCAGAGCTAATGTGCTTGATGTTGGGATGGAGGTAATAGGATAAAGTCCCTTGTATCCCACAATCTAGTTTCTGGATCTCATTTGAAAGGGGCTCAGACAAATTGTAGTGTGAGTAGTGCCACGTGTCAACTTGTGGACGGATCTGAAAACCAGAAAGGAAGAAGAGCTGAAGGGGAAAAACACCAAACTGAATATTTGAAAGACACGGACAAGACACTGGGTCAGGAACAAAACTAGGAGCAATATGTATCCGTTGATTAATATAGATGTTGGCTTGATCAGCATAAGTCCAAAATCAGGGTAAGTCCAAAATCAGGGTGTCGCAGGGCTGTGCTTCCTACCAAGGCTCTAGGGAGGATCCTTCCTTGCCTCTCCCAGCTTCCGGTGGCTCCTGGTGTTCCTTGGCTTGTGACCACATCACTTCAATCTCTGCCTCCATCTTCACATGGCCTCCCTGTGTCTGTTGCAAATCTCCCTCTGTCTTTTCTTATGACACCTGTCATTGGATATAGGGCCCACCCTAAATACAGAATGATTGCATCTTGAGATTCTTAACTTGATTACATCTGCAAAGACCCCTTTTTTAAATAAGGCCACACTCACAGGTTCCGCCTAGCATTGGGGGCAGTGTCCTCTCCCCTTTGGGGCTGTCCCACCTCCTGAGCTATCTTCTCAGCTTTTCTTACTGTTTTTAGGCCCTGTCTGTCACTGACTTAGTGCCTTGGGTGCTCTTGGAGTCCCCGGGCAGGAGCCGAAGGCCCCAGTATCTTGATAAAGCTCTCACTGGTACAAGAAGAAAACAGAGTGATGGTCTCTGCCCTCTGCTGAATTATGGCTGAGTTCCCATTCCTGCTGGCCTGCTGCTTCCCCCACCCTCTTTAGATCCTGTAGTCCTCCTTCCTGCTCAGCTAAGGGTCAGATAGTCAACAGGAAGGACAAGACAATGTGTATTCTTGAAGAAGACAGCGCTGACTAGGGGGCAAGTCCACCCTTGAAACTCCAGATGGATAATTGTTGCTGGTTGAAAACTGACAATCACTGATAATAAAGTTAATTTCAATCCCTATCTCCCCCCCACCCCCAACAACAACAACACAGATGCTGGCTTGATAGAAGGTAAAGCTTTCTAACAACACCATTCAGAAGTGGATGGTGATGTTGGGAGCTATTAGTGTTTGAGCAGAAGTTCTGAGCCTTCATATGTGTGGGGAGATTTTTTAAAATTTTAATTAATTAAAAAAATTTCCTCCCTCACAGCATGCAGGGAACATGATAAATGTTGGAAAATGTTTGCTACTTTCATAACATTGGATTGAAGGAAGGTTTTCTATCATCCTGAAGGTCACTTTCAACACCTAGGAACAGAGAAGCAGCAGTGTGCACACTAATGACTGCCTCAAGAGGGTCAGATCTAACCACTGGGCAAGGTAATAAAGAAAAAAATGAAAGTTCCAGGCAATAGCCCATGACACCCACAGCTGCATCAAACAGACAGCTAATTTCTTCCCTCCCCCACGCCCCCTCACTAGCTTTCTGAAGGTCATTTCTAACTCTTCCTGTGGGACCAATGGCCAAATTGGATTTGAGATGTAGTTTTACTTGCAGAGTATAAAACTCTCAGTCTTTACACCCCTCCAAATATCTCCAACTCCTCTTTCTGCTTGTTTATAAAGCTTTCTGTGTATTGTTCATTAGAATATTGTTTGAACGACGGTGGGAGACAAGAAGCGTACCATGCATAGCTTTTCTTGGCAGACTGCAGGCCAGTACTTTAAACAGAACATTGTCTGATAACACTGGGTACCAGGCTACGTTTAATCTTGCCTTTCGTGGTTTACTTTACAGGAGACCAAGCTCTTCTGGCGATGCAAAACATAGGCCAAATAAAGACACCTTCTGGGGTGGACACTGCATAGACTGCTACATGGTTGGTGATCCTCAGGAAGGCATCTTCTCTATCAAGCTGCATCCTCACTGGATGGGCGCCAACTGGTAGACAGAGAATGTGATATTTCATTGATTTGATCATAAGGAACACAGTTCCACAAACTCACTGTCTCCTCAGTTAGTTTATTGCTCTTTTCTGCAAGTTATTGTCCTTATTTTATTTTTGTTGAATAATAATGTCCTTTCTTGTTAAATTTTAATCCATCAGTACAGGACTCCGTCTAAGAGCAGGCTGCCTTCCTGTAGCTTCTTTTTTCTCCAGAACAGCCCATTAGCAAACACTTCCCCATCATGGGCCAGTTTCCTCATCTGTAAGATGTGGGGGTCAGAGTGACTGCCATCTGAGTTCTGTGATTATCTGATGGCCCAGGGAGCCCAGCAAAGTGCTTTACATCCTAAGTGCTCTTAAGATGTTTAAGGCATGCTTTTCAGAGGATTAGAAATAATTTGCTATTTGAGGGAGCTTACATCTCACCATCCTCTCTAAAATAGGACTTCTGGCATTGGAAACAAAGCTAAAGACTCTGTCTAGGTCTCTAAGAGATAATAATGTAATAATAGTAACCATGCATTTGGTGATTGTAGCACATGGATAAGTAAAATGAATGTCAGTAATTCATAAGGCTTGGGAGGGAGGAATTGAAAATATTTTGTTGTATATTACCTTCACTACATGTGAAGTGGTATAGTGTTATTTGAAGGTGGACTTAGATTAGTTTAAAAGTATAGGGAAACTACTATATTTTCTATAAGAAATCCACTTTAAATATAAATACTCTGAAGAGTTAAAAGTAAAGGGATGGAGAAAGATGAACCATGCTAACATTAATCCAAAGAAAGCTGAAGTAGCTATATTAATTTCAAACAGACATCCGAACAAGGAGAATTATATGGATAAAGAGGGCCACTGTATAATGATAAATGTGTCAGTTCTCTAAGAATACATAACATTAGATGCATGTAACAACAGATCATCAAAATGAGGCAAAACTGATAGAGCTAAAAAGAGAAACAGACAAATCCACTATAGTCGCTGGAGACTTCAACGTCTCCCAGTCAGTAATTGATAGGTCAAGCAGGCAGAAAATCAATAAGGATAAAGTTGACCTGAATAGCACTGTTAATCAACTTGATCTAATTGACATTTACTGAACACTCCATCTACCAAAGCAGAATACACATTTTTTCCTCAAGCTCACATGGAACATTTACCAAGATAGCCCATATCCTGGCTCATGAAACACACCTTAACAAATTTAAAAGACTAGCAATCTCAGACCACAGTGGAATTAAACTAGGAATCAATAATAACAATACTTGGGAAATCTCTCAAATAATTAGAGAATAAACAACACACTTTTAAGTAATTCATGGATCAACAAAGTCTTGATAGGAATTTTAAAATATCTTGAACTAAGTGAAAATAAACATGCAGCTTATTAAAATTTATGGGAGGAAGTACAGTGGGGCCTTGACTTACAAGTGTCCCGACTAACGAGTTTTTTGAGATACCAGCTGTCTCGGCCGATTTTTTGCATTGAGTTGATAGAGTAATTTGAGTTAACGAGCTCCTTAACGAGCTCCGTCTCTGAACGAATTAAGCTCGTAAGTCAAGGCCCCACTGTAAAAGCAGTGTTTAGAGGGAAATTTATAGCATTATGTGCATATATAAGAATAGGAGAAAGAGCTAAAATTAAAATATATTCATGCCGCCCCCCCCCCCGCCCCCTCACACACACACACAAAAAGTACAAGTAAGGTAGCTCCACTGCTTGGAGAGGTAATTGCGAAATAATAGTAATAGTGACATCAACAACAATTTGGTGATGGTGATGATAATGACTGACAGTGATGATGATGATGATGATGATGGGTGATGCCTCCATAGTGCTCTTTGTGTGCCAGATGCTGTTCTAAGCAGTTCTCATGTACTCGGGCATTTAGTACTTAAAATAGCCCTCTGAGGAGAGTACTGTTAGAATCCCCACTTCACAGAGGAGCCACTGAGGCACAGAGCCATTAGGTCTCTTGTCCAAGGGTACATAGCAACTAAGGGAAGGAACCAGGGTTTGAATGAGGCCATCTGGCTCCAGAAGAGGCAGAACCATTCAATTCCTGTTCTATCTGCCTTCTCCAGAAGAACAGTGGCTAGAAAAACGTATGTAGACCAGGAATATGAAAGGATAGAAGGGGGAACCTAAGATACAATTACAGGGTATGCAAGAAATAAAGATGCTTTTTTTGACCTTTGAGCTGTTGTTAAAGTTTGAGAAATTATAAAGGATAGGCCTGCTGCCAGGAGGTTTGTGGAAGATAAATTCTGCACAGGAATTTGCTAGGGGAATGCCACGGGTCTGTGCTCCAGACAGCTCATTCATCAATGTCTTGGATAAAGTCACGCTGATCAAGTGGACTGATTTGTAAAGTGGAAAGGCAAGAGAGCCCTGAGCAATGCCAGAATCTGGAGACCACTTTCAATCTAATCCAGTGATTATTTGGGTAAAACAAAACTTGCAAAATTTAAGCAAGACAGGACCTAGGTAAAGAGGAGTTTCTTCAAAAATGAACTTGGGGTTTAGCACACCTCAAGCTGCAAATGAGCTGCAAATGTGATATAGCTGCTGAAACATCTGGTCTGTACCCAGCCTCACTGAAAGGGATCTGTGAGCTAGAGGTGCTCGTGCTGGACACCACATCAGAACACTTTGAAAATTTTAGATGCTTGTACCCTACATCGTCTTGGGGTAGGGCAGAAAGAAAAGCTGAGGAGGAAGGACAAGGATGTGAATATGGAATGGCCATTTGCTGGTTCTTAAAGGAGATCGGGCTCCCATCAGGTTAATGAAACCATGAGGCCAGGAGCAGGAAAAGACAATATTCAAAGGAGGCTGAAGAGATCTTAGAATGGATTGAAAAAGAAAATATCTGTCAATAGCTAACAAGAGGTCATAGAGGGGGTGGAGAGAGAGGAATTAATATAACAGAGGCCACAGCTAGCAATTAAGTGAAGAGATTTTGTGACCCTTAGTAATATCTCATGAACAATGGGCTAGAGCATTGCTCCTGGTTTTAGGAAGCAAAATAGGAAGAAATTTCAAGGTTGACTGTGAGACCAATATGGACATTAAACAATTTTCAGACATTGGAAGGGAAGAGTCTGGTTATAAATATATATCAACAATGTCATGATTTTGCCATGGATCATCTCCAAGAGATGGAATCGGCCTCCCACACATCAACAGAAGACCTCTAATGGTGTGGTTGGCTATTGTCCCCACGGTGACTAACACTCTAAGAATTAATTAGGACCCAGTGGTTTCTGGATGTTGCATGCCTAGCTGGCTAGAGTAAGTGGGCCCTTAAGTTTATTTAGAGCTTGTGCACTATCTCATTCACACTCACAAACTTGTGTAGTAGGAAGACAGTATATTATGCCCATTTTGTGGACGAGGAAACTGGAATTGGGGAGGTTAAGTGGCTTCTCCAACCCAGGCAGCTGCAGAGACAGAACTGGAATTCACGTCTCATGCTTCCTGGTATCGCCAAGGCCTCTGGTTTCTGCTCTGCTGCCTCCCAGGCTGAGGCAGGAGCTCAGGGGCGCTCCTATTTCAGTGGCAGATGCCAGAAGGAAGTGCAGCTGGAGTCCACTTCATCTTGAGTCTTCCTTCCACACACACTCCCATGCCCAGCCCCATATGATGTTGCTGTTATCGTGTCAGAGCTTCAGTGGTTGCAGGGTCCTGTCCTCCCTTATTGATCAGTTGTCGATTGCATTGGAAAAACTCACTGAAAACCTAGTGGCTCATTCTCCATGGCAGACCCTGAGGACGTGAGGGTTTCTTCCCAGCTCTGCTGCCTCCCTTGACTTTAGAGGCCTCTTCAACACCTTCCTCCAGCATCCCACAGAGTTTGTACTGGCCACTTCCAAGCAGCAACAGTGGTCAAATGGTGGACCCGCTGGAGAAAGTGGAGCTGCAGATCAGAGACCCAGCACTTTCATTAACCAAATTTCTTGAAGCTACACCTGCAGTATCAGCTTAAGAAGAAGAGTTTGCCTTTATAAGTACAGAAAATGCATGTTTTCTGAAAACATGGTGGGGCCTCCTGAAAGAAGGATATGATTCTTTGAAGCCCGACTTACAGATTTAGTTGTGGAATAACTCATACTTCTTCACTTTCGATATTTGCACATGTGCCTTATGTATTGGATAATCTCCAGTAGTTCTGTGTACTCAAAATGATAGTTTTCTTGTTTTTATTTTTCATTTTTGTGAAAGCAGAATACTGTTGTTATTTTTTTTATACGTTTTTCTTTTCTATTGATTTCAGAGAGAAAGGGAAAGGGAGAGATAGAAACATCAATGATGAGAGAGAATCGTCCATTGGCTGCTTCCTGCATGCCCCCCACTGGGGATGAGCTCACAACCCAGGCATGTGCCCTGACCAGAGAATTGAATCCTGACCTCCTGGTTCATAGGTGACGCTCAATCACTGAGCCACACGGGCCAGGCCTGATGTTATTTTTGATGCTGGCCAGTATTTGTTTATCTTAAATACTTCCTGTCTAAACTTTCATAGAATCTTTTATGGAAGTTAATTTTATCAGTAGATAATAATATCACAGAGTTACCAGTAGCAAACTAGGTAGAACATCATTCTATTTGATTTGCAAGAAGATGCCAAGCATGGAAGAGTTTGAAGTTGAGCTTCATTTTATGGACCACGGAAAATAACTTGCAGGTTAGCGATGTTACATCGTGTTCCATTGGGTTAAGTTCCCTAAAACCAACCAACCATTATACCTATCTACTTCCATATTCCCAGCACCTAGAACAGTGTTGCACAATCACTAAAAGTTTGTTAGATAAAATAGTTGACAACATAATTTAAATCCATTTTTTCTTCCTGTTTTTAGCATGAAGGTTAAAATTGTTTCTCTAAAAAATATTTGAGTCAACCTCATTGAGTTGAAGGAAAACATTCTTATTTTTAAAATGGAGATTTGAACTTTAACTGATGAGAGCTTTTTAAAACAGATGATAAATATGTTTTGCCTTTCTATGGCACTTTTTAAAAAGGCTTTTCAGAAAATGAAAGCATGTCTGGAAAGAATGCATATTTTTTCCCTATTTGTTTAGAAGGTTGACTGGTTCTACAGAAAATACTTCTTGCATTAGATGTTGTATATTTGACTGCTCTCTTTGAAGTGCCTTATCACAGGTATGGCTCTGCACTACTACTTTTGGAGCTTTGTAAGTAACAATTCTAAATTCTACATATAATAATTCTAAAGAAGTTACTTTGTTTTTAATGTATCAAATTTAAATGATGTGATTGTTTTCATATTATTTGACCTTATTGATACTATTCTTTTTTTCCTTGTCTTGCATCTTATGTTTCTCTCTCCCCCTACCCACAACCTCTCTCTGGTTTGTGTCAAGCCAACTAATTTTCTACTATATAACTCTGGACATCTTTGATATGGCATCTTAATTCTTTGTAGATATGGAGATGTGTACAGAACTATATTCAAAAGCTCCACTATGGGCCTATGAAAGGGGACAAATGAATAGTCAAAGAATAGTTCTGTTTAGCACATTAGGTCATAGTTCTTGATTAATTATTTTAAGTTAAAGATAATACATATGGTATGTTCCTGTACCAAAGAGATGTGTATTTTGATATTAGAAAAATATTTTTCTTGTGTCACAAAAACTGCAATTTTAAATGTACAAAAATAAACTATTTTTTAAAAGCATAAAACCCCACACAAAGCCTTAATGGCTTAAAATAATAATCACTTATTATTTCTCACAATTCTATGGGTCAGAAATCTGGGCAGTTTCTTTTGGGAGTCTTGCTTGGGTTCACACATGTGGTGGTGATCAGCTGATGACTAGGTTGGGGCTGAAGAACCCAAGATGCCCCAACTCTCATGTCTGGATGTTGATGAGACACATTGGTTCTTCTCCAGTGGCCGCTAACCCTCCTGTAGGCCAGACCAGGCCTTCTCACAGCATGGCAGTCTCAGGGTCCAAGAAGGTGAAGGGGGGAGCTGCAAGCCTAAACTCATGAAACCACACAGCCTCACATCCACCATATTCGATTGGTCAAAATAAGTCAGAAAGCCAGCCTGGGTCTCAGGGAAGTGCAGAATAGACTCCATGGATGGAGCTTTGAGGCAGGAATAGCAATATCCCATTGCAAAGGGGAATGTGCTCACTGGGGCCATTATTATAATGATCTACCACACGCCATGATCTGGTGAACAAGGATTGACCAAACCATGCCCCTAATAGGACAAAGTAAGCCTCTCTGTGACAGCACTTGCATATCAGCTAGTGATCTTCAGTGGCAAACAACAGAAACAGACTCCAGTTAACTTAAACAGAACAGTCGTATATTTAGAAGGGCAACAAAAAGCTCAGACTTGATGGAAGCATTTTACAATGAGACCTCAAAAGTGATAGAAAGAGGGCAGCTCTAGGCACCCTTTGTAAGGAACTAACCACTGGAATGACTCCGTTCCAGCTGATGCGTGCTCGCCCTCGTGTGTGTGTGTGTGTGTGTGTGTGTGTGTGTGTGTGTGTGTGTGTGTGTGTGTGTGTGTGTGTGTGTGTGTGTGTGTGTGTGTGTGTGTGTGTGTGTGTGTGTGTGTGTGTGTGTGTGTGTGTGTGTGTGTGTGTGTGTGTGTGTGTGTGTGTGTGTGTGTGTGTGTGTGTGTGTGTGTGTGTGTGTGTGTGTGTGTGTGTGTGTGTGTGTGTGTGTGTGTGATGATTCAGTTTCTTTGGGGAGCTGATTTGGAGCATATTCCCAGAGCCCAAGTGGGTAGTGGGGCACCTTGATGGATTGGGCCACATGGAGTGGGGATGGAATAGTATTCCAGAAGAGATGTGCAAAAAGAGGGAGAGGTGCTAGGTAGGCAAAAATGTCAGTTGTCTACTGATTTCTAACCACTTCCTGTGGGAACTTCTTTGAAATGGGGGGGGGCACCTGATAATGACTTACGTATGAACAAATCATTCTATCTCAATGCCTCTGCTCCCCCCAGAATTAAAACAATCATTAAAAACCCTTTTCCCCCTCATTCATGAAAATGTATTCTTAGATGAAATTTTGTCCCACTGGACCTAACTTATTTTTTTAAAAAAATATTTTATAGACTTTTTACAGAGAGAAAGGGAGAGGGATAGAGAGTTAGAAACATCGATCAGCTGCCTCCTGCACACCTCCCAACTGAGGATGTGCCCACAACCAAGGTATTTGCCCTTGACCGGAATCGAACCCGGGACCCCCCAGTCCTCAGGCCGACGCTCTATCCACTGAGCCAAACCAGTTAGGGCTGGACCTAACTTCTTAAATGCAAGTGTTCCCAAAGAGTCTGCCATTTACTGTTTTATACTCAACATCGTATCTGAGGCATGTTGGCCCCTATGCTGAAAGCAGTCCTCACTTCCCTGCAGGTGACTCCTTTGTCTCAGTCACTGGTATTGACCATTTCCAATATCCTGCGGGGATTCTTCATCCAAATCCAATGGACTCAACCTGCTCTTACTCCCAAAATATACTATGGTAGCTACCACATAGGGGCTCACTCAACACAAATTTCCATCGAGTCTGGAAAGATAAAAGTAACATTTTAAAACCCCTGTGCAGCCTGGGAGCCACACTGGATTGACTTCCACCAGGCAGACCCCGCACGTGAGGCAGGAGAGGCAGAAGTGAACCAGGTAAGATGATGGGGCTCTATGGGAATTGTGTGGGTGGCTGTGTGGTACTTGCTTTTTCTGGGGCAGCATGGGACCTTCTGTCCCATCTTCTGAAGTCATAGGCTGTGGGTGGTGGCCGCAGTGGGGTTCTGATAGAGCATTCCTGTGAGGAAGTTGGACATATCTCCTGGCTGCATTGCTTCTGGCCATGTAGCATTCCCCTCACCCAGGCTTGGTTCCTGTAACTGGGAATTTTGTGAGATACCTAGTGGAATGAACCTTTTCTACTTAAACTAGTTAGAGTGGATTCTGTTGTCTGCAGCTCAGAACCCTGCCTGATAGAAACACGAGCTTCCCAGTGCTGTGTCCCATAAAACATGAGCCCTGAATCATTTTGCACTTCCATGGGTAGTATGAGGCGTCCAACTGCTTTGTCTTCTTGCAGGCACTTGGTTTTATAAGCACTTTATGGATGCTGCTGAAAGACACAATGCAATTTTAAATAATATTTCAGTATCAAAATATGACTTTGGGTAGAGGACAAGTATTAACACGTTACATACATCTAAAAACCTTTTATTACAGTAAAGAAATGAAAGTTTTTTATTAACCCTGGCTAGGTCTTTTGAGTTCAACTCCTCACTTTTGTTGACCTATATAGACACAGATGAAAAATCTAGGGATGTCTTTAAGGTATTGTTTGATTTAAACTAGAAAAATCTCTCCAAATTTATAGATGTAGCTTCCCTAATTATTCGGTCTTTTCTTCATGTGGGTGAATGGACTGTGGACAGAGCTGTCTCATCATTGGTCCAGGACAAGTTTCTTCACATCCCTCAGTGTCCTATGAATGGGAGAGGCGACTATGAATAAAATGGTCCAGGTATGGAAGTTCAGTTCCAGGACCAGTAATTTAGTCATCATTTTCATGTTGAATTAGGAGGCACATTCAAAGACAAGAAGCATATGGTTAGCAGCTAATTAATGGCCTTGATGAAATTCTTATCAATTCAGGAGACGGCACTGATTTGAAATCATTGCCAGCTCTCTCTGGTAATAAGTTGTGCTCTGTTGTCCCCACCCATTTCTCAAACTTCCTCCCCAACTCCCCATCTGTTGCAGAACTAGATGAGGATTTCCACCTACACACCAGCCCAAACTCAAACCTTGTTTGGGCTGGAATCTGACTTCAGGACCCCAACTTGAGTTTTTCATCTACAGGAAATTTTATTGTTTCCTTTTCCAAGACAATGTTCTCAGCACATGATCTTGGACATCCAGAGAACCCTTGAGTATCATTATCAGGGTCTTTTGCAAAGAGACGAGGACCAATGTTGTGTTATGTTCTCTGGTTGGTGCGTGTGTGTGGTAGGGCCGGGGAGAGGCAGAGAGTAAGATAGGTTGGGACGCAGAGGGTGGTGAGTTCATTCATCCCAAAGAACCAAATAAATTACTCCTGGACAGTCCACAATTTCAACATTTTTCTGGTGCCTTTTCTTCCCTCCTTAGTTCTGATGATGGGTTCTGGTGGCGGGAGCAGGGCAGCCCTTGCTGAACTTCTCTTGTGGAAGCGTCTCATGCTCTCTGCCTCTTACATAAGAATTGCATTCATTATCTTGTGCTCCACTTTTGAGGCTTCTAGAAATAGGAAATTTGCTGTAAAGTCTCAGTAGAGGGAATCTCTTCTCCTACTAACAAGAAACCATCAAAAACAGCACCCCATGGGGCTGCACGGTGTCCTTATTGTAAAATGTTAGACTCAGCCTGTGTCCTGGTTTTAACTAACATGCCTGACTACGGGTATGGCTGCAACTCACTCTTGAATTCCATGACTGCTACTTGGTCTGTCTTCTCATTTGTGTATGATTCTTAGGTGACAGATTTGATTCCTTTTTGATTCCTCTTCCCACCCAAGGTTTGACCCAGTGTATCAGTTACTTTTGTCTATGTAACACGCCACTCCAAAATGTAGTGGCTTAAATAATACATATTACTTTTAATAGCCTTTATTTTTTAGAGCAGTTTTAGGTTTACAGTAAAATTGAGGCACAGAGATTTTCCATATACCCCTGCTCCCCACACATGCACAGCCTCCCCCAGTATCAACATTCCACACCAAAGTAATACATTTGTTATAATCAATAAACCTACATTGACGTGTCATTATCATCCAAAGTTCATAGGTTCACTCTTTGTGTTGTACCTTAGGGTTTGGACAAATGTATAGTGAAATGTATCTACCACTATAGTATCACACACAGAGTTGTTTTTCTTCTCTAAAATTCCCCTGTGCTCTGCCTGTTCATTCCTTCCTCCTCCTAAACCCTGGCTCCCACTGATCTTTTCACTGTCCCCGTAGTTCTGTCTTTTCCAGAATGCCATAAAGTTGGAATCATATAGCATGTAGCCTTTTCAGACCGGCCTCTTTCACTTAACAATATGCATTTGAGTTTCCTTCATGTCTTTTCATGGCTTCATAGTTCATTTCCTTTTAGCATTGAATAATATTCCATTGTTTGAATGTACTACAGTTTATTCATCACCTACTGATGTGTGTGTGTGTGTGTGTGTGTGTGTGTGTGTGTGTGTGTAGAGGATCAGAGGCCACGTGGTGGCTTCCAAATTTTGGCAATTATGAATAAAGCTTTGTACATTTCTGTGCAGGTATATGCTCTGACTGGGAATTGAACCGAGATCTCCTGGTTCATAGGTCGACGCTCAACCACTGAGCCACACTGACTGGGCTTGTCTTCATTTCTTAACTGCTGAGAAAGATGTTATTAAGGTTAAGGGGTGATAACTAATCATTCCTTTCCCTTCCATCTTTGGAATCAGTTGAAAAAAACTATAGATCAAAGTAGTACCTCTGTTGCTGGCTGCTATCAGGCTTCCTGCTTCCTGCTTCTTCCCCTCAGCACAGACTTGGGATGCCCATGGGAAGGGAGGTTGGGTCTGCAGAGCAGGTCCACTCCCCTGGCCAGACAAAAGGAGCATTGTTCTTCTCACCTTTCAGGTCATGGCGGTCAAGACAGAAGGATCAGGGCAGGGATGACACAGGGGAGGGGGCCACCCAGGCTATGGTAGCTGTGGCTCCTTCTCCCTCCTCACCCACAGTCAGCGAGGAGTGAGTGGATGGAAGGTTGGGTGGAAGTTCTCCTCCAGCACTTTCTACTTTGACTTTTGTGTATGTAATTTTTTAATATGCATGTATTTTAAAAGCTTTTTGTTGAAGCATAATATAAATATAGAGAACACACGACATGAGAGTATGGCTTAGTACGTTTTCACAAATAACACTCATGTAACCAGAACCGTGATCAAGAATCAGAAAATTATCAGCTCCCTAGAAGTCATATGGACTCTGTTTTTTGGGAGGGGGGCCTGACTTCTTTTGCTCAAAATTATGATTGTGAGTTTCACCATGTTGTGTGTATATGTCGATTGTTAATTCTCATTACTGTGTAGTATTCTCCTCTGTAAATACTCTGTACTTTATGGATCCATTCTACCCGTTGATGGTTGTGTGTGTAGTTGCCAAATCTGGCTGGTTAAAAACACTGTAATATGAAAAATAGTTTTAAAAAATTCTAATATGTGTCTTTTGTGCAAATATGCAGGTATTCCTTGTTGATATGTCCCTAGAAATATCCCCTGGGGCCCAGTGATTGCACTTCTAGAGACACATCCAATAAAAATGCCTAGTGATTTTCAATACTGAAAACTATTTTCCAAAGTGGAACTGTTTGGTACTCTCACTGGCGGTATTATGAGAATTTTAGTTGCCACCTCCTTGCCTCCTACTACTTTGGAAAAGGCAAAATTCTATAATCTGTTCTATAGATGAGGGTGAAATACCAAGACAGGCAGAAAATGAGTCCCTCCATCACTGAAATGGGAAGAGCTTTTAAAAATGCATCAATCCATCTTATTTTTGATGCATTTTAAAGTTGCAAACAATTAACAGGTGGGATCTTTTTAGGTGCAACAGCGTCCTACAATTAGGAGAGTGATCTATGGTCCGACTTTAGAAACTCAAGTCTCACCCAACTCAGTGGAAGAAGGGTTCTGTGGACAAAACATTCCCTCCATGGAAATTGTGACAAAGTCCCAATTAGTGACGGTAGAAACAAAGTGGGAGTGTTTAACTTTTCAGGAGTGCCGACAATGTGCTCCTTAATTTGAAAATAGGGTACAAAGTGTTAGCAAGTGAAGAATAGTAATCAGTCATCACTCACTTTGACATCCCTCCTCTGCATCAGAGGCAAGAGAAGGGATCCTCTCGGCCGCACTTATTCCGGCTTTGGTCTAACTGCTCTGAGAAAGGACAGATGCTCTAATGAGGGGTAGCAGACACTGAAAATATCTGGAGGCCAGGGGAAAACATGCTGACAGCTTTCCCAGCAAGAAGCCTACCTTCCCTCTGAGCTCCTCACAGCACTTTATGTGCAGAACCCAGCGAGTCTTAATTTCCCTTGTGCAAATGGCGGGCAGTGGTGCAGGCAGGCTAAAAAGGCTCACTCGAGACTACATGGGAAACCAAATGTTCATCTCAAAATAGAAACCAAGAGCCCTGGGAAACGCGGACAGCTTGAGAAGGTCTTTTAATCTCTGAAGCCTTCTGTGTCTTTTCAGACGATAAGCTTTTCCCTCCCCACTGCCGACAGGCTGCCACCTCTAACCTCCAGGATATTGTAAAAAGGTGACATTTAACAGTGGAAAACGAAACTCTAATTGACTTCTCCTAAAGCAGAAAAACAAGTGCCCTGGATTCCTTCTCTTGGCCAGGTGTTTGTAATTGTCCTCTCGGGCTTCTATCTCGAGGGAAGCTGCAGAGGCAACATGGGGCAGTTCACTTGCATTGGTGTAGGAGCACGCTTAAGATTTGTTGTCACTGCACAGTGGAAGACACGGAGAGGCCCTCCAAGCAGACAGAGGCTTTCGGAAGAGGGTTCTTTCTGGCTCATGTCACTACTAGCCCCTGGGACCAAAGCAGCCCCTGAATCTCCTGAAGTATAAAGAGCTGGAGATGATCCCTCCATTTCCCGATCTGGGTGTGTGGAGGCTTGTGATTATTTGGATTAGCTGTTTTACTTGCTTTGTTGTTGTTGTTGTTATTACTATTACTATTACTATTATTATTATTATTATTATTATTATTATTATTTTTAATCCTCACCTGAGGATATTTTTCCATTGATTTTTTAGAGAATGGAAGGGAGAGGGAAAGTCAGAAAGAAATATCGATGTAAGAGAAACACATAAGTTGGTTGCCTACATATGCCCCGACCAGGGCCCGGGCTGGGGAGGAGCCTGCAACCAAGGTACGTGACCTTGACCGGAATCCAACCTGGGACCCTTTGGTCCTCCGGCGGACGCTCTATGCACTGAGCCAAACCGGCTAGGGCTGTGTTACTTGCTTTGGCTAGTGGAATTTTATCAGAGACAAAGTGAGCAGTCTTGAAATGTATTTGTGCAGGAGGTCTTGCCTTTTTGCGTTGCGGTCATCCTCCTGAGAAGAGCATGCCCTACGGAGCCTGCTGATCAAGGAGGATGAGAGACACGTGGAACCTGGAGGCTAGCTCAGTCTAGATCGCCAGTCCCTAGCTTCTCTGCAAACATGTAAGCAAGAAATTCTTACTTATTGTTGTGAGCTACTGAGTTTTGTGGTGGTTTGTTATGAAGTGCATTATGTTATAGCTGACTGATACAGGACCATTGGAAGAGTTGGTAGAGAGAGCTTCTTAGTGTGCTGTAGACAAAATTTGCAAAACTGCTCAGCTTGTTATATAGCAAGTACCTAGTAACTGTGAGAGGAGCTGAGTTTAACGGGGTGATTGCATTTCATATATTTAAAAAAAGAATAGAGTGAACCACATTATGTGTTCTGCATGTCTGGCTTGCCTGTTGATATCTTCCTCTTGTCCTTGTAAGAACATCCAAACCTGTAGAGTTTTTATAAATGTTTATTTGAGCCCAAATTGATGACAGTTGCCAGGAAGCAAGATCTCAAATGCTAAGGAAAATGACAGTTTGCAGTTTCTTTTATGCATTTGGAATTAAAGGGGGAACTCGGGAAAATTGCATGAGAGTGGGAAAAAGCAAGGAGGGGGATTGGATTTCAGGAATGTTAACAACATTATATGCTCTCCTGGGGGTGGTTATGCCTTTGAGGGGTATGGAAAGGAGGGTCACTTCTGACATTTCAAAGGCGTGTTAACCTAGATACACAAGAACAATGGACAGGGCTGGTTTAAAAAGCTTTCACCGAAGGAGTCATAGGCCTGGGGCATGACTAGTCACCATGACTGCTCAGTTAGGAATTTGTGATCAGATCACCCTGTGAGGTTACTTTCTCTTATGTTTATTACAGCACCCCCTTTTCATCCCCACTCTTAATTGACTATAACTTTTATGAACCCTTTCCTAATGGTTTCTTTGCCAGATTTTCCTTAGTCAGTATGTTGACATCTGTCCATGACTCAGTCCTGGGCTGAACCATGAACACCCATACACTCCCTCCTCCCCTGCCAACCTGGATTCTTCAATGAATAGTTAGCTGTATTTGTTTTGTTACATGCCTATCCATCCTTCTATCCATCTTATTTTTTGAAGCATTTCAAAATATGTCTCAGATATTAGTATACTTTACCCCTTTGGTGAATTCTGACAAATGCATATACCCATCACCCCTGAAAGTTTCTTCATGCCTCTTTCCAGTTAATCCATCCCTACACCCCAGGGTAAAGAATATTTTGATTTTTTAAATTATCGATTAGTTTTGCCAGTTTTAGAACTTTATATAAATGGAGTTAGTAGTCTTTTGTGTCTTGCTTCTATTTGGCATAATATTTTTGATATTCACCCACAGTGTTGTGTATATCAGTAAGGATCCTCATTTTAAAAAAATCTTTATTGTTGAAAGTATTACAGATGTCCCCTTTTCCCCCCATTGACCTCTCCCCCCGACTCTCTCACCTGCCTTCAGCACACTATTGTCTGTGTCTATGGGTTATGCATATACATATATGAGTTCATTGGTTGATCTCTTCCCTCCCCTCCCCTTGCCTTCCCTACCTTCCCTCAGAGGTTTGACAGTCTGTTAGATATTTCTATGTCTCTGGGTCTATTTTTGTTAATCAGTTTATGTTGTTCATTAGATTCCACATATGAGTGACATCATGTGATACTTATCTTTCTGTGATTGGATTATTTTGCTTAGCATAATGCTCTCTAGGTCCATCCATGCTGTTGCAAATGGTAAGAATTCTTTATTTTTTACAGCTGCATAGTATTCCATTGTATAGATGTACCACAGGTTTTTAATGCACTCACCTCCTGATGGGCACTTAGGTTGTTTCCAAATCTTAGCTATTGTAAATTGCACTGCTATGAACATAGGTATGCATATATTCTTTCTGATGAATGTTTCTGATTTCTTGGGATATATTCCTAGAAGTGGACTCATTGGGTCAAATCGCAGTTCTATTTTTAATTTTTTGAGCCTCCAAACTGAGGCTGCACCAGTCTGCAGTCTCACCAGCAGTGTATGAGAGTTCCCTTATCGCTACATCATTGCCAGCACTTGTTGTTTGTTGATTTGTTGATGATAACCATTTTAATAGGTGTGAGGTGGTACATCATTGTCATTTTGATTTGCATCTCTCAGATGATTAGTGACTTTGAGCATTTTTTCATATGCCTTTTGGCCTTCTGTATGTCCACTTTGGAGAAGTGTCTATTTAGGTCCTTTGTCCATTTTTAAAAAATTGGATTGTTTATCTTCCTTTTGTGAAGTTGTATGAATTCCCTATAAATTTTGGAGGTTAACCCCTTATTGGATGTATCATTGACAAATATATTCTCCCATGCAGTGGGCTCTCTTGTTATTTTGTTGATGATTTCTTTTGCTGTGCAGAAGCTTTTTATTTTGATGTAGTCCCATTTTTTTATTTTCTCCGTGGTTTCCTTTGCTCTAGGAGATATATCCATAAACGTATTGCTATGAGAAATGTCTGAGATTTTACTGTCTATGGTTTCTTCTAGGATTTTTATGGTTTCACGTCTTATATTTAAGTCTTTTATCCATTTTGAGTTTATTCTTGTGTATGATGTAAGTTGGTGGTCTAGTTTCATTTTTTCACATATATCTGTCCAATTTTCCCAACACCATTTATTGAAGAAACTATCTTGACTCCATTGTATGCTCTTGCCTCCTTTGTCAAATATTAATTGAGCATAATGGCTTGGGTCAATTTCTGGGCTCTCTGCTCTGTTTCATTGGTCTATATGCCTGTTCTTGTGCCAGTACCAGGCTATTTGGAATGCAGTGGCTTTGTAGTATAACTTGAAATCTGATATTGTGATCTCTCCAACTTTCTTCTTTTTTCTCAAGATTGCTATGGCTATTTGGGGTCTTTTTTGATTCCATATAAATTTTTGGAATATTTGTCCTAGGTCTGTAAAATATGCCATTGGTATTTTAATGAGGATTGCATTGAATCTATAGATTGCTTTGGGTAGTATGGCCATTTTAATGATGTTAATTCTACCAATCCATGAACATGGTATATTCTTCCACTTGTGTATACCTTCCTCGATCTCTTTTTTTCAATATCCTGTAGTTTTCTGACTGCAGGTTTTTGTTTTTTTTTTACCAAGAATTATAATTTTTAATTGAATAATTAGACAAGATCTTTTCAGATTCTCTTTACCTCAAAATGTGGGGTTTCTATAATGTGTATACTGTTACAGTAAGTAACCACTGTGAAATAATGTACCTGAACAAACATCTGTCTGAAACAGGCATCTCTCCTGCACATCTGTCAGAGATTTTGCCCTTCCCCACCACCCCCATGTCTTTTAGAATTGATAAATTTTTCAGAACTGCTGAGAGAATTTACCCAGATTGGCCCTATGGGCACAGGACTTTTGATTTACTGATTTCAGTAAAATGTAGGGGCTGACTGAGCTCTTAAGATTAACTGCTTCTGACTTTTCCCCAAGAGGTCATCAGCAGTGTATCCTTCACAGACCTCACAACAGTGTGTCCAAACTCGGTTTTGGGAGTGATGGAAAGACTTGGGAAGTTGTCCTTACTTCACTTTGGTTGGGCGACTAGAGTTCATAGCAGTGAGTGGGGGAAAAATGAAAGAAAATAAGAATAAAGCGACATTTTCCTCCACAATCGCTAAATGCCATTGGATCACTTTAGCCATTAGACTTAGCTTGAGGTTTTAGATTCTTTCTTAAAATCAAAGCCACACTCATTGTGGCTTCTGGGTTTGCTACAAATCAACTTAGCTAAGCTAGTTCTACATTTCCCAGAATTCCCTTCCCTGCAGACTTCCACCCAGCAGTGACACAACTCTAGTCTTTCTACCCTGGGAAGGTCTGTGCTGGGAACTGTTACAGCTCCTGGGATGGTCCCTGATCTGCTGGCTCACCTTGTGGGCGTTGGGCAGCATGCAGCTCCTCCTCTAGCCTTTCTGACTCCGGGGCAGGGCTGAGGGCCTACAGCAAGGTCAGCCACATCCCACCACTGTCAGCTTTCCTGACTTCTGGGCCAGGCTGCCCATCCTGCTAGATCAGCACTGGAGCTGTGTAACCAGCTACCATCCACAAATGTACCATATAAGGTCACATCACTATAACAAATGCCATATTCAATGTCATTTTATGTATATATGTATGTATGTATGTATGTATGTATGTATGTATGTATGTATTTGAGATAGAAAGAGAGGGAGGTAGACAGAGAAACATTGATTTGTTGTTCCAATTATTTATGCATTGACTGGTTGATTCTTGTATGTGCCCTGACTGGTGATTGAACCTGCAACCTTGGCATATCAGGACAACACTCTAACCAACTGAGCTACACAGCTAGGGCTTCGATGTCATTCTTAATGCTGTCTCTGTGATTGAATCCCAAGTGGGTTCACTCAGTGATAAACATTCTCCTCTACAGAGGATGTGCAGTGTTCACTGTTGGTTCCTTTCTCTTTTCCTCCCTAACATCCTTACTTGGTTCCTGGATCCACACTCCTCAAGCAGCCAGGAGATTCAGGAAAAGCTTGCTGAGCCCAATAGGAAAGGTTACTCAATGAACCTAAGCCAATCCTGGTGAGGATAATGGGCCCAGTCCTTTCCAAATGAGTCCTTTCCAAAGTCCTGCCTCAGGACTTTGATGGGAGGTCATTCTCTTGTTTAAGCTGGATGAGTTTTGGGTGCTCATAGCTGAAAGTATTCTCAATGGTTTGGGGCAGTTAAAAATGTGCCTTTTGTTTCTGCCAAGAGTAATGTTAACATCAGTTTCATCATAGGCAAGAATAACATACATTTTACCTAATTAAAAAAAGTTAATACTTGGGCATGTGTGTAAGGAAAGATAAATATAGCTGTTCTGTTTTAGGTATTCGCATGTCTTTGGGCCTTTATTTAGCTTTGTCTTAAAATAAGTGCCCTTACATGGGCCAATGATGCCTTTGGAGCAAGGGAAGGAGAATTTCAGTTTTACATACTTAAAAGTCTTCAGTAAGTTACTGGGATTTTCAAATATGTTTGTACATGAGTTTGGTGTGGTTCAGTAACTTTTCCAGAAACAAAGGCTTTCTGGACCTAACACAGTCTTCCTGTGAGTATAGTAGATAATTACACCATTGACCTTTGCCCTTTCCTGTATCTACACTTGTCTTCGCTTGGGCTGCTATAACAAAAATGCCAAAAACTGGATGGCTTGCTAGTATAAACAACAGAAATTTACTTCTCAGTTTTGGAGGCTGGAAGTCCAAGATCAGGGTGGCAGCATGTTCAGGTTTTGGTGAGAGTCCTATTCCAGGTTTCAGGCTGTCGAGTTCTCCTTATATCCTCACATGGCAGAGATCCAAGAGGCAAAGCAGGCTCTCTCATGAATCTTATAGGGCATTCATGAGGGCTCCACCCTCATGACCTCATATAATCCTAATTACTTCCCAAAGGTCCTGCTTCCTAACATTATCACACGGGGAGGTGGTAGGGTTTCAACATATGAATTTGGTGATTATATTCAATCCATTCTGCCCCCGATTCCCCCAAATTCATATCCTCATATGCAAAGTACATTCATTCCATCCCCAAACCCCCAAATCTTGTTCCAGCATCAACTCTAAAGTTTGAAATCCAAAGTCTTATCTAAATACTAGAGGCTCAGTGCATGAATTCGTGCACAGATGGGGTTCCTTGTCCTGGCCGTCAATCAGGGCCATCTTGCCCAGTCCCGATCAGGGCTGATAGGGGCTAGCCGGCTGGGGGGAGGTACCTCGGGAGGTTGGCTGTGGGAGCGCACTGACCACCAGGGGGAAGCTCCTGTGTTGAGCGTCTGCCCCCTAGTGGTCAGTGTGCATCATAGCAACCAGTCGATCAATTCAGTAGACCTGTCATAATGGTCGCTTAGGCTTTTATATATATAGATAATCTAAATCAGATGTGGGTGAGACTCAAGGTATGATTGAGTTATCCTAAGTCAGCTGTGAACCCATGGAACCCAAACAAGTTATGTGCTTTCAAAATACAATGCCAGGATGGGCATAGGATAAACACTTTCATTGCAAAAAGGAGAAACAGGGAAGAAGGAATGGGGCATGGGTCCCAAGCAAATGTAAAACAGCAAGGCCAACTTTATGAGATGTCAGGCTTGAGCTTCATGTTCTTTGGCGTCATGCTCTGTTCTTCAGCCCCCCCAGGGGTGGCAGTCCCACCTTCTAGACATGTTGGGACAGAGGTGCTGGATCTCTAACAGGCAGGATCTCACCTCAGGGCTGCTCAGTGGCCCCACCCCACAGCTTTGGGCAGATGCCACCCGGCGGGTTGAAGGCAAGGCAGTTGTACTTTTGAACCTAAGGAGGCAGTCTTGGGGACCTCTGAATTGCCTTCAGGGTGATTCTTCTCTTGTCTTGAAGAATGAGCATGTTCTCAGCCAAATAGCTCTATAGCTCAAAATAGCTCAAATAGCTTCTATAAAATCCAAGAAATCTGATGGCCTTCCTTCATTCCTTCCTATCTTCTTCCCCTGCAGTTCAAACTGGCAGTTTTCCTTCTGGGGTGGCTAAGTCCATGCATGGTTCACACCCATACTAATTTCACTGTCAATGATAGCTTGCCCACACGTTTAGCGTACTTATTTTTTGCAGTGTGGACAGGCTAAAAAATTTCCAGATCTCTAAGGTCTGATTGCTTTTTACTTAACAATTCTGTCTTTAAGTCATTTCTTTCTTCTGCAAATTTTACTATAAGCAGTCAGGAAGAGCCAAGTTGCACTTTCAACACTTTGCTTAGAAATCGCTTCAGCTAGATATCCAGTTTCATCAATTTAAAGTTCTGCCTTCCACAAAGCCCTAGGACATGAACACAATCCAGTCAAGTTCTTTGCCACTTTGTAATGAGGTTGGCCCTTCCTCCAGTTTCCAACAGCACAATCCTCATTTCTGTCTGAAACCTCATCAGAATGTTTATATTTCTATCAACGTTCTGTTCAGGCTTACTTAGGTTTTCTCTAAGAAGGTTGAAGCTTACTCTATAGCTCTTTTCTTTCTGAGTTTCTACCAGAGTAACCTTCAAAGTTCTGTGTATGGAAATGTAGTGTTTTTTTTTATTTTTCTAGCATAAATCTCAAAATTTCTCTGGGTTCTATCCATTACCCAGTTCCTGAGCTGCTTCCACATTTTGTTTTTTATTTAAAAAAATATATTTTTATTGGTTTCAGAGAGGAAGAGAGAGGGAGAGAGAGAGAAACATCAATGATGAGAGAGAATCATTGATCGGCTGCCTCCTGCACACCCCACAGTGGGGAATGGGCCCGCAGCCAGGGCATGTGCCCTGACTGGGAATTGAACCATGACCTCCCGGTTCATAGGTCAATGCTCAACCACTGAGCAACACCAGCCGGGCTGCAGGTTTAGAAACTTATATAGCAGTACCCCACATCTCAGTACTAATTTTGTGTCTTAGCTCAGGCTTTTATAACAAAAATAGCGTAGACGAAGTGGCTTATAAACAATGGGCATTTATCTCTCAGTTCTAGAAGCTGGAAGTCAAAGGTCAGGGTGGCAGTGTGGCTGGGTTGTAGAGAGAGCCCTGTTTCAGATTGCAGGCTGTCAACTCATTGTGTCCTCACATGGTGGAGAGCAAACAGGGTAAACATTCCATCTTGTGACTCTTTAATAAGGGCACTAATCTCATTCATGAAGGCTTTACTCTTATGGCTTCATCTAATCCTAATGACTCCCAAAGGCCACATTTACTAATACCATCATAGTGTGTGTGTGTGTGTGTTGGAGGGTAGAGTTTCAATAGAGTTTGTGGAGAGATACAACTTCCAGTGCATAGCAATACCCTTTGCCATGTAGCCTGGTAGTGCCCTCCCACTCTGACTCTGGGTTTACCCCTGTGATATTATTGGGCCAATAGGTATAAGCAGAGGCTGGAAAAGCACTCATGTAGTTTAGATTGTTTGCTCATGCCCTGCCCCCACCATGACAATGTGCTTAGGTTAGTGTGGGGGAGAACTAGTGTCACATGGCCCAGGCACCCAGCTGACAGTCAGACAACTGCCAGACTTGTGAGTGAGCCCAGAGGAGACCAGCAGGATCACCAGCTGAATCCATCCTAAATTGCTGGTCCATTAATTCATGAGCTAAAATTAGTGAGTAGAGGGGTGGTTTGTTACACAGCATTGTTGCAGTAATTGATAACAAAGACATCTTTTACCCATCAGGGACAATTTGGAAGGCCTGTAAGAAGGAATTAAATGTCTTGGCTTTTAGGCAATCATACCTTATACAATTTAACTTAGAAGTTATCCACTAATCACCCACTTGGACATGCTTATGTCCTATTCAAAGATAAATGTAACAGTATTATTTTAAGTAATTATGTGTGTCTTTAGGCTTTTAGCATTGTCCAAAAATGCGGTGCTCTCACACATGGACCACATCCCACCAATGGGAGCTGGTCTCTGTTCCACATGTGTAATAGTCTCAAGTGCATTAATTGGGGGCTTTAGAAATAGATTTTTATATGAGTTTGGTGAAATTTGGTGATTAAAGATGAAAGCAACATCCCCTAGATGCCCATGTAACTTCCTTAGAGTGGTTAGAAGGATGCTGATGGAAAATCACATGTGACTATTTAACTCTACTACAACTAAATAAAGTTAATTCAGTTCCTCATCATACTGGCCGTATGTCAAGTACTCAACAGTGGCTAGTGGTTACAGCGCTGGACAGCACAGGTACAGACATTTTCATTATCTCAGAAAATTCTAATGGGCAGTGCTGGTCTCAGTGCTTATTTTCAAATTTCTTATTTACAGAATCTTTTCTGTATAAACTTCTAGTTTCTGCTGCCCATTTGATTCTGACAGCCTCTCACCCTATTCCCTCTGGGAAAAACGTGTTATTGCTGTCTAGGTTGTTTTATCAAACTCAAGCTAGCCTGTTTTGACACCTACATTGTTAAATATTCTCTTTGTTTATAGGCCACAAAGCTAACCATTGAAGCAGAGTCATTATTTATCACCTGTACCGACAGGGAGTGTTCATTCCACCAGGGCAGAGAGGTTTGGGAGGGAGGGAGGGCAGCTGGGAGAAACCCTGGTTTGAGTTATAAAAACCCCAACAAAACACGAGGGGACCACAGACACAGGCAACAGGGTAGTGAAGACCTGGGGGGTATGCAGGGTCTGGGAGGAGGGAGTAAAGGGGGAGGGGATGGGAGATATCTGTAATACTATTAACAATGAAAATATACTTAAAAAGAAAAAAACAAAACAACCCCCCCCCCCAAACACAACACCCAAAACCAAAATAAACAAACCTGAGGTGGGCGGGGTGGGGAGGGGAGGAAGAAGAAACTAAAGCACAAAAAGAGACTATTAGTTAAAATCATGCTCTATGAGCAGGCTCCCTGAATTTACCCTCCTACCTCACCCCACCCCACCCCACCCCACCCCACCTAGAACTAGCATTTGCCAGAGGACAGGGCCTTCTCCATTCTCTGGTTTCTTCAAGGAGGGATTTTCCTCCAAAGTGATTTCTCCCCAAATCACTCCTGGACTCTCTTCACCTCTTTACTCGCTTGGTTGAGGTGACTTTTTTGAGTGGCAAGTCTGGGAAGTATAAAGTGAGCTTCTTCGTGCCCAGAATTTCCCTGTGAGGGCCCCTCCTGACCAGCCTCACACGCAGAACCCTCCCAGGAGGGTGGCTGAGAGGTAGGTGGGTCACTCTGCTTTGCATTGTGGGGTTTAGTTGGCAGGCCCACCGGGGTCTCATATAAGTCTTTTGTTTGATCTATGCTTTTATCAGTGATAAAGGCAACATTTTGGTTTATATCTGCCATTTCTTATCCTATTTCTCAATTTCTTTAGAATTCAAGGAGGGGAGAGAAATACTGTTTATTGGATGCTCCCACAGACCCCATAGTGCTTTCTGAGGCTGCCCCATGCTTGTTTTGGGCTGCACTTGTGCACCTGTCCCCAGTTTAGCATGTGTCTGACCCCCAAGAATTCTTGGATACAAGCATATCCAACTAGATGTTTGTGTAGATTCTACTACATAGTGGTGATGGTGGGCAGGGGACTTGATAGAGGCTGACACAGTTTAAACTGAGGTTTGAATTAAAAACAGAGTTTTGGATAGAATTAGAGGATAGGATACAAAAGCCTAGATCTGGGAAGCTGAAGAAAGTTCAGGAGGGGAGTGTAAAGCTCCCTTCAGCTGGGCTCCTGCAGGGACGTGAGAGAAAAGTCTAGAGATAGGGATCACCAGTTGGTGCTATTTCTCTTCACCTCAAAAATCACTCAACATCTTTTTTAAATTGAGGTATAATGGACATATAATGTTATTAGTTTCAGGTGTACAACATAATGATTTGAAGTCTAGAGAACATCCATTACCATACACAGTTACAAAAAACTATTTGTGTGTGATGAGTCACTGTAGTTTTAATTTGCATGTCCCCAGTGACTAATGAGGTTGAGGACCTTTCCATGTGCATAGTAGCCTTTCATACTGGGATTCCTTTTTAAGTGGAAATACCACTGATAAAAGATAGAAACATGAAGGCGACATGTATGGGTTATGGAACTGTGCTCCCCCCTGACAGTCTAAGGCAGGAGTGGCAGCCCAGTTGGGGACCTATTTGAATAATGTGGAAAGGCCAAACCCTCCCTTGAGGAAAAGCAGATATGGGTGGCGGTGAGGCCCATTTTTCTGTGAGTTGCTCACAGTAAACTTACTGGGAAATTGCCTGCCTCTTCTTTTTTTAAATCCTCACCCAGGATATTTTCTCTAGAGAGAGTGGAAGGGAGGGAGGAGGGGGAGAGAGAGATACACATCGATTGGCTGCCTCCTACATGTGCCCCAACCAGGTCTGGGGAACCTGCAACCGAGGTATGCACCCTGGACCAGGAATCGAACCCTCAGCCCTTTGGACTGAGGGCTGACACTCTAACCATTGAGAAAACCAGCTAGGGCTCTTGCCTCTTCACTTTAAAATTTCTATGCAGATATTGTCTATACCTGGCGCTCTCAGAATAGACTTGGTTTCGGAGGCCACTGGGTTTTGTTTAACTGCTCCATGTTGATAATACCAGCTCATCCATCATGTACCAAAGAAGATGTGCCAAAGCCTTTTTTTTATTTTCTGCATTCCTCCCAGACAGAACAAAGCTATCAGCAACTCCATTTAATGTATCTTCACTTCTTATAACAGCAGTATGGTTAGGGAAGGACACAGGCACCAGCTGGATGGAGCTTCCAATGACCAAATGTGGGGCAATTTGCAAGAAAACAAATAATGAGGATAATAGATTATGACCCACAGAATAAAACAAATATCCACAAGTTCATATTGAAACAAATACATAATTGAACAAAGAAATTGGGGATAAGGGATAGCTCTTCCTTATAGTCGAATTCCAATCGTGAAAACTGAAGGGAGTGACAGAAATAGAAAATGACCATTTAGCACACATCACACGGATGGACCATGGGTGGATACAGAAGAGACTGAGCTGAAGTATAATATGAAACAGGATATTTGCAAAGTCTCAAAGTATCTCCCCACAAGATACTTACTCATTACAAAGGGAGAAAAGGTAACTACAGTGGAAAAATCTAGTAGATACCACCTTGTCAAGTGATCAAGGTCAGCATAACCAGCAATGGGACATATTGACACCACATCCCCCTGACATATTGCACTGAGAAGGGCACAACAGCAATTCAGTGATATTCCTGCCCCAAACCCCTCATTCTAATCATGAGAAAGCATCAGATAGACTAAAAGTGGGGTCTAGAGTGATTCCACCTCTGTTTAGACATTGCTACCCTACTTACTAACTGTGTGGCTTTGGGCAAATCACTTTATTTCTTCCTGCCTCAGTTTTCTTATTTGTAAAATGGGGACAAAAAGTAGTACCTTCCTCAAAGTGCTGTAATGAGGATTTAAAAATGTTAACACAGCCATGGTCAGTGTGATCAGTGGTTAGAGCATTGGCCCTCGTAATAAAGAGTCTGGATTCAATTCCTGGTCAGGGGCATGTACCTGGGTTTCAGTTCAATCCTTGTCCCAGTTGGGCGCATGCGGGAGACAACCAATGGGTATGTCTCTCTTACATCGATGTTTCTTCCTCTCTCTCTCTTTTTCCCCAACCTCCTTCCCTTTTACTCTCTCTAAAAATAAATGGAAAATATATCCTTTAGATGAGTTTTACAACAACAAAATGTTAATACATGTACAGTGCCTGGCACAGTGCTAGAGTAAGGGCTATATTATTACCTGCAATTATTATGTCAGACCAGCAGAATCTTTTGTTCATCTTAGGGATATTTCTTTTTTATTTTTTCCTCCCTCTCACTGTGCTTCTGGAAGCTATCTGATTGATGCAGGCCCTGTGCCGATTCCTTCTCCAACCAGCTCTTTTGCTCTAAAAGCATTTCCCCCTCTACCAGCAGCCAGCTAAAGCCAAACCCAGCACCACAATCTGTTGCTTGAGGATTACCCACTTTTGAAGGAATCAGAATAACTGCTCTCTCAACTAAGGTTGCTACTGGGAGACACCTGCGTTGTAAGGACAGAGCTCGTGTCACCAAAGAACCTTCTGGGGTCAGTTTCCCTTATTCCCAACATGGGGTCCAGACCCTTCTGAGCTTGTGAGACCAATAGCCCTGATTGGTTTAGGGCTTGGTGGTGTGGATCTGCCTCATAATTACTTGTCTGAGCCCTCACCCCATGTCACATGTTAGCATCTGATGAGCCAATAATACTGCAACACACACAATACAGCCTCATTCCATGCTTGGGCCTTACCTTTGATGTCACAATCTGACCTGCAGCTATTAATCTGGCCATAGCTGCTCCCAAACCAGATGACAAGGTCAAGGGGACCAGCACAGTAAGATGTGGAAGAGAACTGACCATCAACCCAAGATCAAAGCCGAGGATGGACCTCAGGTGGGTCAGTTCAAGAAACTGGGTTCAGCTCCGAAACCTGACATGCCACACCCTCTAGAGCTGCCGGAATTCCAGAGCTTCCTGGTGTTTGAGGACATTAGCCATCACATCAAAGAAGCGGGGGCCCAAATGGTAAAGAAAGTGAATGCCATCTTCCAGCTGGACATCACCAAAGATGGGAAGACCATCCTGCAGAGGACCATTGATCTGAAGAATGGCTCTGGGGACATGTATCCAGGATCTGCCAGGCTCCCAGCGGATACTGTCTTCACAATCCCGGAACCTGTCTTCATGGAGTTGGTTTTGGGTAAAATAAACCCTCAGAAGGCTTTCCTTGCCGGCAAGTTCAAAGTAAGTGGCAAAGTTCTGCTTGGCCAAAAGCTGGAGAAGGTTTTCAAAGACTGGGCGAAATGTTAAGCGTGAAAAAAATACCAAGGAAATGATCGGAACTTCTCTTCAGTTAAAATGTTGAACGGAAATCATGCTTAAACTGAAGATTAAAAGAAAAAGTATCCAATATTTTTACTCTAATTCTTCCTATTCAAATTTGATTAATTTTCCTGCTAATATGTAAAATTGCAGTGAGGGTTCTAGAGCAGTAAAGAGTATTGGAGTGGTGTATCACTTAAAATCTTTGTCTTTCTTTTCTTAGATTCCTTTATGTTGAAATATGCTAGGGTAAAAGCCACATGTAGAGAAATCGGTAGTTTTGACAGCTGGATTTTAAAAAAAATCATCACCTAAGGATATGTTTTTTAATTTACAGAGAGAGAGAGAGAGAGAGAGAGATAGATAGAGAGAGAGAGAGAAAGAGAGAAACATCGATGTGAGAGAGAAACATGGATTGGTTGCCTCCCGTACTTGCCCCAACTGAGGATCTAAACTGCAACCTAGGTATGTGCCCTGACTGGGAATTGAACCCTCAACCTTTGGTGTGTGGGATGATGCTCCAACCAACTGAACCAGGGTGACAGTTGGATATAAATGGTTCAATGATTGAGTTCCTGATTCCTGAGAATTTTTTTTTCTTAGTTTTGTGTTTTGGGGAAATAGTGATGACCATCATGGAGTAGGTTTATATTCCAGTTGGTAACTTGGTCTTTGAGGAGATTGACGGAATTCTAAGGGGGTTGCAGAATTTTAAGAGGGTGGGCTCCGCAGCTGTGTGGGTGGAACAAGGCAATAGAGGTGATGGTGTATCATGACTTCTGATGTATTTAACTCCGAGTGAGTCGAAGGGCTTGAAAGGTCACTGTTTCTTAAACTGGAGCATGCATCACATCACCTGGAGAGCTAGTGAAAGCCCAGAGTGCCGGGCCCTGACCAGAGTTTCAACTCTGAAGGTCTGGGCTGGGGAGAATGTCCATGTCTAATAAGTTCCCAGGTGATGTTGATGGGAGCATCCCTGAAGAACCCCTGCTCTTCATGCCACAGCTTTCAGTAGTGATCGAAACTGTTCTATTCTAGACCAGTTGTCCTTATTTAAAGGCTATCCCCGGAGAGAGACTACATAGCCCTGGTGGGGGCCATTTCTAAAGTGTCAGGAGCTTGTGCACTGAATATTCTACAAAATTGAAGGTCATCCTGGGAGATTTTCCCCTCTGGAAGCCCTCTCCAGATGTTGGGAGAACTGGAATGAAGCTGTCTTCTGATGTAACTTCCTCATGGTTGAGTATGAGTGTCATTTGTTCCTGTGTGATCTCTGTGTACCTTTATTTGGTAGGCTAAATATACGCAGTGCAAACACTCTGAAACCCACAAGGAAGTTTTATTAAATTGGTCATGCTCAAGCACATGCCTACCAAATGATCCAGCTATTCCATTCTCAGGTATTTTCCCAAGAGGAAAATGTACAAGTACAAAAATCTGTTCATGCTGTCATCGTCCCAAACTGGGAATAAACCACATGTCCATCACAGGTGAATGAATGAACAAATTGTGTTATGTCATACCACGGACTACCACTCAGCAACAAAAAGGAATGAATCACTGATATGTGCACAACAGCACAATTGAATGTCAAAATAATTATGCTAAAAGAAGTCAGAGAAAACCAAGTACGTACAATAGGATTCTATTTAAGTAACATAGTAGAAAATGCAAACCCTAGTGACAGGAAGATCAGTGGTTGCCAAGAAAGGGAAGTGGGAAGGGTGAGGGGGTTTACAAATGGCCATGAGTAGTCTTGAGGTGATGGATAGATTCATTATCTTGATTGTGGTGATGGTTTTATAGGCGTATATAGGTCAAACAGCAAATTATACACTACATACACATATGCAGTTTATTAAGTGTCCATATAAGCTCAACAAGGCTGCTTTAAAAATCTGCTGCCCTCCATTCAAAATGAAGGCTTTATAAAGAGGACCTAAAATCCTACCCTTCCTCTGATCTCATTATGTGCCTGCCTTTCCAACCCCTTACTGATTTGGGTGGCTCTGCAGAGGCCTTCCTGAGTTCTCCAAGTCAGAAGGAGGCAGAGGGAGGGCTCATTGCTAACACAAGCTCATCCTCTTAGTGGGAAAAGAAGAGACCTTTTGTTAATTGGTATTCAACCTTATGGCAAGACATTGCTGAGGGTTTGTGAGTGGGGACATGGAGCTCCCCGGTTTCTTTGCTCACCTGGGTCATTCTGTAGGTGACCCACGGTGTTCCTGCCAGCGCTCTCGCAGGGCAGCGGTGGGTGTCTCAGAGGCTTTAGACTGATTTTTTGTACTGTTGCGAATGCTTTCTTTGTCTCCACTCCATTCAAGCCATGTTTATGAGTATCAGGCAAGGCTGGGCAGGTGTTCAGGATGCTGTTTTTAAGAAGTGGCTTCCCTGAGTGGTTCTATTCATACCATGAGTAGCCTTTGTGAATTGACCCTGAGACATAAGTTGCTTACAGATGGTCGCAACCCCTTTGGCGGTCGAACCACTCTTTCACAGGGGTCGCCTAAGACCATCCTGCATATCAGATATTTACATTACGATTCATAACAGTAGCAACATTACAGTTATGAAGTAGCAATGAAAATAATTTTATGGTTGGGTCACAACATGAGGAGCTGTATTTAAAGGGCCAGAAGGTTGAGAACCACTGGATTAGAGGGTGGAGCTGAATGGGAGGGAGGGCAGGGTTACAGAGGGTCATGCCTGGGCTGGCACCTGACCAAAGGGAGGCCCACCCCATAGGCTGGCCAGTGATCCATTATGACTTGGGACAAAAACATGACCTGGACCAATTAGATTCCTTTCTCAGGAATTTGGAACTGGGAAGCTGAGGGACTGAGCTATATGAGCAGTGGGGTTGGAGTCTGAAAGGCTGGGATGTACAAGAGGTGAGGGAGGTGCTGTGGGGATGGATGGGCAGCTACCATGGTAGGAGCTGAAGAGAAGGAAGAACAGAGGCCTTGAATAAGGAGAGAGCGCTGGTTAATTGAGGGAGAAGAGGCCAGACCTTGTGAAACACAACAGCAAACCCCTTTTCGATGAAAAGGATGAAATTGCTTGGTGGGGGATACCATGTGAAGTGGATTGTAGAAGCAAACGTAGTTTTGACCCATTGTCGGCACTTCACATCCGTGTAATCACAGGCCATGATTGAGCCACTCTGTACCTTAACTGCCTTGCCTGGAAATGGGGCCAGCAGCCCTTATAACATCAAGTTGCTGGGGAGCTCCAAATAGGTCACGTCTGGTGTAGTCCATGTGTTTTCCATGAATGTGAATTCCCTTTCTCTTTTGGATGAGAGAAAGGGAGGACTTTCACTGGCTCCCTACTGTCTCCTGAAAAAGCCACACTCGGCTTTCACAGGCTTCTGGAGACCTTTTGCCTTGTCTCTGACACTCAGTTGATGCCCTAGAACAGCAGTTCTCAACCTGTGAGTCTCGACCCCTTTGGGGGTTGAATGACCCTTTCACAGGGGTCGCCTAAGACCATCGGAAAACACACATATAATTACATATTGTTTTTGTGATTAATCACTATGCTTTAATTATGTTCAATTTGTAACAATGAAACTACATCCTGCATATCAGATATTTACATTACGATTCATAACAGTAGCAAAATTATAGTTATGAAGTAGCAACGAAAATAATTTTATGGTTGGGGGTCACCACACATGAGGAACTGTATTAAAGGGTCGCGGCATTAGGAAGGTTGAGAACCACTGCCCTAGACAGTCACATATAACTCAAAACACACATCTCTGTGTTGCTTGGTCTGCCCAAGGTCGGCCAGCACCGTGTTTATAAAGTTTGAATGAGGATATTTTATGTGAGAATTGGGGTTTCTGGGTTCTCTTGAAAAATTGGATTATTTGGCCATACTGAGCTCATATTCTTGCCAGGCAATAGTTTGGGGGACATTCCGTTTAGGCCCACCCGCACCTTCCATGCTGCCTCCTTGACTCCCAGCGTGGGTCAGTGTGGCCCTCCATAACTGAGCTTACTGCTGTTCCCCTAGCTGGGTCTGCTTTGCTGGGCCCCATAGGTATTTGCATTCATGACCACAACTGCCCCTTAGCTAATCTTACTCTTCTCCCTAACTCAAATACCCTGTGTTAGTTTCCCATTTCTGTGTAACAAATCACCACAGATTTCGTCCCTTAAAACAGCACTTGTTCTTCGTCTCACAGTTGCTGCAGCTCAGAAGTCAGGGTAGGTTCAGCCGGGTTCTCTACTTTGATCTCACGGCACAGCCTGAAACCAAGGTGTTGGCCTGGCTGGGCTCTCATTCGGGGGTTGAGAGAAGAATCTGCTCTGAGCTCATTTGAGTTGTAGTCTAATTTAGTTCCTCGAGTTTATAGGACTGAGGTCCTTGTTTCCTCATTGGTTATGAACCAAGGATACTCTTTCAGCTCCTTTAAACCACCCACTGATCATGTGGTTCCTTCACTTGCAAAGCCAGCAATGGCATGTGGGGCTCTTTCTCAGGCTTCAAATGTCTCTGAACTCTTCTGCCTCTGCTTCAAAGGAATTGAGTGATTACATGAGGCCCACTCAGACAATCCAGGATAATCTCTCATCTTAATGTCAAATGATTAGTCACTTTAATTACATCTGCAAAGTCCCTTTTGCCATGTAAGGTAATGCTGTGGACTGAATAATTATGCCCTCCCCCACCCAATTCATATGCACTCTTTATTCATCATGTGAAGATATAGCAAGAAGGTGCCAACTACAAGCCAAGCGCTCTCACCAGAACCTGACCAAGCCATACCCTAATCTCAGACTTGCAGACTCCAGAACCAGAGAAATAAATGCCTGTTGTATAAGATATCAAGTCTACAGTGTTTTGTTATAGCAGCATAAGCTGATTAAGACAGGAAATGCATTCATGGGTGTGATATATCATCTTATCCGTAGTCCTGGGGGTTGGGGCTAGAATCTTCTTGGGGACCTTAAATTCTGCCCTCCTGAACCTACCATCTAAATCCCACCTACCCTTTAGGTCCTCCTCCATGAAGCTGCCCGGTTCATTTGTCATCTTCTCCCACAGTTTTTATGCCTCTTTCTCCCAGTGCTCTGATTGTGGGTGGGTATTAAACCTTGGTTTGCCCAGGACAGTCTCATTTTACATTGCTGTCCTGATGTCCAGTTAGTGGTGTCACCGTCCTCAGAAAGGTCTCAGTTTGGATGGCAGGTTATGTGGCTGACCTACGCACCTCCCAGTGCCAGCAGGCTCCTGAGGGCAGGCATCAGTAAGGACCTTGCCTGGTTTTGCTTTGTCTCATTCTCTCAATGCTTGCCATTCACTGTATACTCCACAATTGTTGAGTGAATAAACAAACTCCTTAAATTTTTTTTGAAAAAAATATGCACATGGAAAACAAATCCAAACAGTACAAAGAACTATACAGAGAAAATTCAGATTTTCATACTTCTTCTGACCCCCTTCTCCCATTTTTGATCTCATGTCACAGCCTGAAACCGAGGTGTTGGCCTGGCTGGGCTTTCATGGGGGCGTTGAGGGAAGAATCTGCTCTGAGCTCACTTGAGTTGTAGCCTAATTTAGTTCCTTGAGTTTATAGGACTGGAAGTCACCCACAGTTACTGGCTTCTTGTGTGTCCTTCTAGTATCTACTCATGGGCCCCAATGTGCATGTTCCACCTCTCACTTTTTTTTAGTTGCCCACAGATACTATTTTCCACCTTGCATTTTATCTTATTTCAAAAAATTAGGGATATCTTTCCTCTTCCAAGAATGCCTGCCTGAAGGGTCAAAGGGTGGACTTGATTTATACAACGGAAACTTCCCAACTTTCCTGTGTCCTTTAGGGAAAATCTCTTGACAGACTGCTTTATAAGAGGAGGGTGCAAAATAAACCCCTCTTCCTTGGAGATGGGATTTATTTCCCCCCCTTGTGAGAGCAGTCCTGCCAGTCCTTGGTGTCCCAGGAACATGCCTGTGCTCATGTCTTCTCCTGACTCTCTTGTGCTCTGGGCTTCCATCTGCCCAAGGCCCCACAGAGAGTACTTGGTGTGATGGGCATGAGCTGGAGGAGTCTGAGGACCCTGCAGACACTGGGCTCTTTCCATCTGGGACCCTCAGGGTTGCCTGACATCTGAGATGGAACCTTTGCTTTATGCATAACCCGTGGACACAGAAAATGGGGTGGTGAGGGCTGGGGGGAGGATGGGAGCGGGCTGGAAGAGGTTAATGAGGGAAAAAGAGGACCTATGTAATACTTTCAACAATAAAGATAAAAAAGATAGACTTCAGACAAATTATTAAAACTTAAAAAAAATAAAGTAGGAATCAACAAATAGAGCTATAGAACAGACACTGAGGTAGGAGAGGGTGAGGCACTCTCATGGATCCTACTCCACTCACAGGATCCTGTGTCCTCATAACCATGTATTCCTTCCATTTGCCTGAAGCACAAAGGAGAAGAAAACCTATCCTGATAAAGGATCTCATCACTCTCCTGTTAGAGGTGCAAGGAATGCTCTCCTGGGAGACTGCTCCCTTCCCCAGTTTTATGTGGGTGTTGATGAAACCCACACTTGCCAGGTTTTATTGTTTTGCTTTTTGGTGGGAGGAGGGAATCAGCTCAAAGTGATGATCGGCCATCAACACCTGGGGCTGAAATGAGGGGCTCTTTCCAGGGACCAACTCAGAGGTGTGGGTGCCAGTCCACATGCTGGGCATCCTCTGAAAATAATCCTCATCTACTATTTGTAGCCTCCTTTACACCTTTGATGGGGACTTGCATATCTGATTCAGGGGAAAGCACAGGGGAAGTATTGAGTGCAAGGCCTGCGTGCCGTGCTAAGAACTTACCACAATGTAGTATTGAAATGTTTGAACAGTTATTGCCCATCTTCCCTGAGTGGGCTCTGTGCTAAGCGTTGAGATGTGATGGTGAATGAAGTACTTCCTCTCAATCTAAGAAGGCGACTTCCAATTGGAAGACAGTCCTTACAGCAGGAACCTGGGGTTCAAGAGAGGCTAAAAGCACCTTGAGTCTAGGCTGGTGAAAGGAGCTAGTGGCTGGGCTTGAGACACCACCTCCTTCAGCACAGAAAAAGGCTTAGCCGTGCATCAGGGCCTAGAAGAGATGGAGCAAATGGCTCATGCCCCCCGTATAGGTTTCTCTGAAGTCCCCTGCCTGGGTGTAGACAGATCGAAATTCTGGGGCAACTGTTAGGGCCCCCACTTCCTTGCAGCCGATTTCTCCATTCCTCAAATGGGAAACAGGGCAGTCTCAGCTCCTACGTGAACCCATTCACACGTGTTTAGGCATGAGGTTCAGGAAGCACTATCAATGATGGCAAGCTTTCTATTCTGGAGGGTTTAAGTTAGGGCAGATTTTGGATTTTTAGCAGTGAACTTCCAGCTTTCCTTTGTCCATTGACTGATTGATTGGCCCATCTAACAAATATTTATTGAGCATCTATCATATGTTAGGCATTAGTGATATTAAGCTGCTAAATACCAGTTATTTATGAACCAGGATTCGCCCAGGGGTGTGTTCTGGTTGGTTTATCCTTCACCATACTCATTATTTACTTTTTAAAAATATACTTTTATTGATTTCAGAGAGGAAGGGAGAGGAAGAGAGAGATAGAAACATCAATGATGAGAGAGAATAATTGATCGGTTGCCTCCTGCATGCCCCACACTGGGGATCAAGCCCACAACCCAGGCATGTGCCCTGACCGGGAATTGAACCTGGGACCTCCTGGTTCACAGTCAATGCTCAATCACTGAGCCACCGCAGCTGGGCTATACTCATTATTAAACATTTGGACATCACTGCTGGTCCTAAGTGCTAGGGGACAGTGGCAAGCAAGCTGTGGTTCCTCCTTTCCCGGAACTTTTATTTTCAGATCAGGATATATGTGGGCGGTGAGGAGGAAATAAATGATAAACAAAAAACAAGATAATTTCAGAAAGTCAGTATTGGCAAAAGGGAAGGAAGCGGAATGTGGCTGAGGGGAACTGGGTAGTCAGGGAAGCGCTCTCTGAGCAGAGGCTGCATGTAACCCTGGGGCTCAGCAGTTTACTTGGGTTCGATTCCCAGTCAGGAGGTTAGCCTGTGACGGGTAGAGCTGCCTGCTTTCTCTTTCTCCTCACCAATAAAAAAAAGAGCACGTTTGAGGACATTATTCAGACAAAGGAGTCTCCTACTCTTCAGCTGAGAAAGTTTCTTATTTGAATCCCTGAAGGCCTGCAAATCAGCATTGGAACCTATTATTGGGGGATGTGAGACCAGGCAGGGAAGGGAGGAGATTGAGGGTTTGTAAGTGAGAGGGTCGCTGCACTGGGAAGCTGGGCTCAGTCCCATGGTATTGGTGGGGGACAGGGGGACATTGGCGGGAGACCTTGGACCCTGGAACCAGACTGCCTGGGGGTGGGTGTTGCCCCAGCGACTTCCCAGCTGTGGGACCTCAGGCAAGTTGCTTTTACTTATTTTTTTGACACGCACTTTTCATAGAGAGAGGTCAACAGATCCTAAGTGTGCAGCTCAACAAACTTTCCCAAACGGAACAAACCCCTGTCACCAGCACCTGGCTCTAGAAATAGCCCACGACCAGCACCCCGGGAACCCCTCTCCCGCCCCCTCCTAGTTACTCTCTCCTGGAGGATTGCCATTATTTGATTTCTGACATCATAGATTTTAGTTCTGTCTGTTTTTGTATTTTCTTCCACTCAGCATTCTCTGAGACTCACGTGTCCTGTTGTGTGTGGTTACGCTTCCTTTGTTTCACTGCCGAGGGGTTCCCATTGTACCCGGATGGTTTCCACATAGGGGCTGTTTCAAACAGTGCTGCTGTGAGCCTCTTGTCTATGTGATCTAAGTCCCTTTCTGTCACTTTGTATTTGTTAGCCACGGTGTGGTGTCGTGCACACAGTAGGTGCTTCATGAATGTTTTTGATGTGGATCAAGAAGTGGGGCAAATCCAGGGGCAGAAAAACAGCCCATGTTGGGGTTGTTGTCTGACTCGCTGGGCCTCTGGCCTGCTCCATAGTCCTGGACTTTGGGCCTGTGGGGGCCCTGACCAGAGTGTGCCAGAGGTTAAAGGCCCATTCGCCATACGCAAGCGTGAAGGCACTGACACAACTGTATTACTATGTTAAAGGCCCCTGTGCCCTACGAATGCAGGAGGGCAATGACTCAGCAGTAGCAATATACGTACTGGCAAGCGCACCCTTATATAACCTGTGTATGTTAATGTAGCATGGATGGTGGGGGCCCTGACCAGAGTGTGCCAGAGGTTAAAGGCCCATTCGCCATACGCAAGCGTGAAGGCACTGACACAACTGTATTACTATGTTAAAGGCCCCTGTGCCCTACGAATGCAGGAGGGCAATGACTCAGCAGTAGCAATATACGTACTGGCAAGCGCACCCTTATATAACCTGCGTATGTTAATGTAGCGTGGACGTCACTAATTGGCACGAGGCCTCTTTTGTTCCAGCGTGTATATAAGTTGCCACTGACCAGCCAGTGTGTGGCTGCTTTGTTCATAGTAAAGCATGTCCCACCTACCTGCTGTCACCAGTGTGTTCTTCCAATTTCCTGCACCCAGAGGGGTCAAGGCCCTGGCTGAGGAACTTGCCCCTACTAGGGCCCCCCTTGCTGGGTTTTGGAGAGAAACGGACAGCAGGAAGGAAGCCTGCAGAGTGCCCGTGCTCACACATGTCATGAAGTCTTCACAGGCAGCATCGGCAGATCCTCTCTTTTACTTTCCTTTGGGGGAACAACACACACCGTTCTTTCAGACCTGTGACTTGCTTAATCACAAGTAACATCTGTCACCTCCTAAGAAATCTGCTTTTTACCATGTTGTGGAGCACACTATTTATATAGCCCAGCAGTGTAATTAAATGGCTGTTTAGTTAACTCTTGAAAAACAGCTGGAGCCTCCCAAAGCCCAGGCGGCTATTTGCAGGCAGCCTGTGATATGGCGGGGAAGGCGGTCCTTGGGGATGTAACTGCAGGCTTCTGATGGGGGTGGGACCCGGAGGGGCCACAGTGCTGGGGGCAGGGTGAGCGATTGGGGGAATCCTGTGGTGGAGGGCTGCTGGGCCTCCTGGGGCAGCTGTGATGGTCTTTCCCATGGTCTGCCTGGCAGCCTCTGGAACTTTTCCTACTGAGGAAAGGGTTTCCCTTAAAGAACTGATCAGAAAGTGCCTCGCCTCAAAGTGGCATTTGTTGTTTTGTACCCTGAGGAGGTTAAGTGGGGTAATGGTAGATTTTTCTGGAGATGTTCTTGCTTATTTCCAGGGAGCCACATATATTAGTCAGGATTTTAGCCAGTGAAGGCACAAGGGCACAAGGTCAGGGTGGAACTGGGAAGTGAGAATAGGTTTGTTTGACCCCAAATGTCATATTGAGAGAGCAGTATGGTGTCTCTGAGCTCTTCCCATAGAATAAAATAGTCAGAGGTGGACAGGACTTTGGAATTCACTCAATCCAGAGTTTGCCCATTTAGGGCTGAATAAACTGAAATTCAGAGAATGCAAGACCATGGATGCTGTGATTCCATGGACTTCACTAGTTTCCGGGGAAACTGCTGAAGGTAGACCTGAGCTCTGTTTCAAGCTGGTGCTGAGTCTCACAGTGTGACCACCAGGAGGTCACTTGCCCTCGCTGGGCTCCCGTCTTGCCTCTCTGGGGGTATCAGATGAGTTGGATTGGGTGTACTCTCACACTCCTTCCAGCTTCACATTTCTCTAATTCTGATGCCAGTGTCTTCTCATTGAACTACTTCTCATGTCTCTTGGGGAGGCAATTGGGGAGGTAGAAGGGGAGCCAGCTCCGTAAGGGATGGAAATCAGGAATGCAGAAGCAATCATTTTTGTAAAGGAAGTTTAATAAAGGGCAAATAGAAATTTATTTTTCTTTTCTCCTTTTAAAAAACGAAAGAGCCAGTACCAGAGCTCAAGACAACTGACTGATGAGCTTTGATTGTTTTTCATTACAGAGACTCACTCAGAGATGCTCTCCCGTGTTCATGCCCACACAGCACACAGGACACACAGCGTGCCTATGCATCACATCCCCTCTGGGACTCAGGCATCACAATGAACTGACATCAGTGAGCTGCTTCGAGGCAGCGAGGCCTGAGTGGGACTCAGGCAGTGGCTTCGATGGGAGTCTGGAGAAATCAGTTCTGTGGGGTTCATGGGCACAGAACCTTGGAAAATTTGCCGAGCGGTCATTGGACAGCTTGGTTGACATAAATTGTCTCCTATTTATGTTTTCTCCATCTTGAGTAGCTCTCATATACGATTAGACATATGGCTTTCTCACATCTCCCAAATATTCTTTCTGAAGTTGGGTCCAATGTCTTTTTTTTTTTGAGTGGCAGTGTGCCATGTACTTACAGCCATGAAAATACTGCGCCACAAGCTGTTTCATCACTCTGTGTCTTAAGGTGATGCTGACTGATTCTCATGGATCTGCAGGTTGACTGTGGGTCTGCTCACCTAGGCTGGGCTGACCTGGCTCTGCTCCTTCCATGTCTCATCCCTTCTTCCTCCTCCTCAGACCAGCAGGCTGGCTTTGCCAGGCATGCTTTTCCCATGGCAACGGTAAGGAGAGTAAACCAGGTGGTGCAAGCCTGTTCCAATCTTGTGCACACATCCCTGGGCTAACACCCCACTGAGCATAGTGAGTCACATGGCCAAACTGAGGACCAGAAGGTAGGGAAGTGTATTCCATTGTTATAAGTGGGGAAGAGAGTGAAATGTCGGGACAGTAATTATAGTCAGCATCCACTATAATAAAGTATAGGTTGTGGTGGTTTTAAAACATCCAAATTCTTGGACACCCCTCCCATCAAGAGGTAGAATGTAGGTCCCCTCCCTTTAAACCTCCTCAGGCCTTTGTGACTGCCTCGATGAACAGAATGTGGCAGACGTGGTGCTGAGGGGCGTCATAGGCTTCTGCTAGTGTCTCACAGACACACACTTAGCCCCGTGTGAGGAGCCCTGTCACCCGGAGGTTGCTGTGTGCAGGAGACTCCATGTGGGGAGACCAGAGAGATGCGGGGAGACTCCAGATTCTTAGTGAGGAGTCCTTGGAGGTGAGCGCAGACACTCTGAACAAGGACTGCTTAGCCAAGCCCAGTTAACCCCCAGACTGAGCAAAACAAAGGATTGTTCTTATTTTAAGCCATTGTTTTGGGGTGGCTCCGTATGTGGTATTAGGTAACGGGAAAATCAAGATTACAAGTATTACTAACAAGGAGTGGAATTGCAGCTCTACCACTTGCTGCCTAGTCGGTGACCTTGGATAAGCCCTATGACCTCTCTGAGCCTCAGCTTCTTTGTCTGTGAAATGGTGTGATGCTGGCCTCATACAGCTGGTGTCAAATTACATCAAACAGGTAGCACAGTCCTGGGTCATGCAGGTGTTCAGTCAGTGTCAATCGAATAAATAACCACTTACTGTTAAATTTGGCTCATAGAGTGGGGGAGGAAGGGGGAGAAAGACTGGTTGGGGGAGAGACTGGGGATCACAAAATGGGCAAATGGAATGACTGCATCAGAGCTATGGTATAGTCTAGACTACAAAGGATGGCTACCAGAGGCTGTTGAGTGCATTGTGTGTGTGTGTCTGCATGCACACACATACACACAATGCATATGCTTCAACTCTTCCTTTAAAAAAAAAACAGCTGGCCCTGGCTGGTGTGCTCAGTGGTTGGAGCATCGGCTCATGCACCGAAGGGCCACAGGTTCGATTTCCGGTCAAGGGCACATACCTTGTAGGCACGATCCCTGGCATCCTGGGTAGGGCGCATGCAGGAGGCAACCAATTGATGTCTCTTTCTCTCATCAAAATTTCTCTCTTTCTCTATCCCTCTCCCTCTCCTTCTCTCCTTCCCTCCCTCCCCTCCTCCCTTCCACTCTTTCTAAAAAATCAATGGAAAAAAATATCCTCAGGTGAGGATTAATCCCCCGCTCCGCCCCACGCAAAAAAAAGGAAGCATATAAGAGAGTCGATCTTAAAAGTCTTCATCACAAGAAAAAATTTATAACTATATGTGGTGATGGCTGTTAACCAAATGTATTGTGGTGATCAAATCATTATGGTGCACGCCTAAAAGGAATGCAATGTTATATGTCAATTATATCTCAGTAAAACCAATGGGAAGAAAAGGAAGCCTATATCTTTCAAGCCTTGATTGAAGTGTGTGAAATTTGCTTTCGGGGGCTCTCAAGGGAGCGCTTTGTTTTGTTTGCTAAACTGTATTTCATTAAGTTGTCGTGACAAGCAATATGTAATTTGCTTGGGGTGATGTTTTAGGCAGGCTGATGAAAGTGGAGGCTAATGAATCCTCGTAGTCTCCTTCCTCCGGATCCTGTAGCCAGCCTGCTTCTCTCCAATTTCAGCTACCAAAGAAGTATTCCTTTTAAAAAAACCTTTTCATTGACAAACAGCATACATACATGCAGAAGGTGCACACACATCCTAAGTGTGCGCTCAGTTAATTTTCACAGAATGAACACCCCCATATAACCAGCACCCATGTCAGGAAAAGACTATGCCCAGCACCTCGGACACCCCCTTCATATTCCCTCCTGGTCCTTACCCGGTCTCCCCACTAAGGGAAACCACAATCCCAACTTAAAATAACATTGTTTAGTTTCCCCAGTTTTTGCTTTTTATATAAACAATCTTACCCTTAGTATGTTTTGTGTCTGGATTTTTCGGCTCAACGTGCTATATACAAAGTGCATGAGTTTCTTGTATATTCTTTGGCTCCTTCACCATCTTTGCTATGTTATTTTATGAATATACAGCGATTTATTTATCTATTCTACTGTTGGTAGGTTGTTTCCAGATGTGCTTCCCATCTATCTCCCTATCTCCCCAGTGTGCAGATTATTAAACATTCTTGAAACACTTAAAACATTTACTTACAATCTGATGGCAAATTTGAATCCATTCCCCTCTGGTTGCCCACACTGCCCATGTGTTTTCATTGCCTATTCTGGCCTCTCACTCACTTGGCCAGATTTCAAGGGGTGGCTGGTAAAAACTCATTCCCTCAGCTCCTTCACCCTTCTTCTGACCTCTCATGCCTGAATCCCCATTAGTATAATTCCCACAAGAACTAAAAACCTTTGGCTTTGGGCTCCTAGGCTAGTTTTGCAATTCTGGAAAACTAGCCTTCTTTCTATTCCTGCTTTGAGAGGCCTGCCAAACACATATTTTACTTTCCTCTCGTCCCTCCCCGGCCATGTGCTCCACTGTTGCCGCAGCCACTCTGCAAGTTTCGATGTGGTGTTTTAGACGCTGGAGCATGTGCAGGCCGCGGCTACTGTGTGACTGCTTCCTAGAGGAAGTGGCTATAAGGGGCCTGTGATAATAAGATGAGTCCCAGTCTCAGAGCTGTTAGGGTAGGGAAAAAAGTCTTAGAATTAATGTAATGCCATAGACCCACAGCGACCTGCGGGTCGGTTCTAAAACTGACCATCCAAAACCCTGATCGTCCAGAAGTCTGCTTCCTTGTCACGGGTTGTAGCCTGTGTCTGAATACTTGGCTTTTCCTCATCTTTCTGAAATATTGCATGTAAACTGATTACATTGCTCCACTCCCCACACACCGCTAAAGTAAACCTAGTGACAAAACTCTGTCATTTTTCTGGAGCAACAGCCTTCAGACCAGGAGAGCTGTGGATGTGTTAATTGTCTAGTCACGAAACGATTCAACTTCAAAGTGGCCCCAAGGAGGGTGAGGCGGTGCTGCCTCCCCTTTCCATCCTGGCCTCCTTCACACTCAACCTCTGTGTAGGGGGAGCCACGCATCAGGGCTGATGAGAACGAGCCTGTGTCAGAGCAAAGGGTTAATGTTCTGCCTGATTTCCCCAGTTGGCCCAGGGATACACTTTGGCACCAGCGATGGATGCTCTGGTCTTCATTGCTGCTCCATTAAAGTGCTCCCCCGGGACCCCTATAAAAATTTATTTTGTTTGTGTTTTGGACAAGAAGTCCATTCAGAAAAAGAGTCGGCAATTCCCCAGGGGAACTTTACTTCTTTATTTTTAATGACTTCGGAGCCTGGAGATTCAATATTTATCCCCCTCCCCGAGACTTTAGAGCTTGCCCGAGAAAGGGCTTGGAGGGTGGAAAGGCGATGGCTTATTTTTCTTTCTGGAGTTTCATAGTGGATGGCTCAGCAGCATCATAGCCAGGCTCTGCCTGTGCTACACATTGGTTCTGGACAATTTTTGTTTCTTAGCAAGCTTTCTGGAGACTATAGGGAGATAGTCACTTTCATGGAGCAGATGGTTTGAACTTTGGAGAGGAAAACGAATGTGAGGCTTGAATAAGAGAAACTGTTCTGCTGAGGTGGAGGGATGGCTTTTCCTGAAGCCCCGGAGAGAAGTTAGGTGCAAGAGGAAAGGAGATGGTGGTGGTGTGAGGCTGGAGGATGGCAGGAGACCCAGCTGTAGAAGTTTGAATATTTAATTCCAGTTCTTCCCTCTCCTCCAGGATTGTGTACCTATATTCTCGCCATGGCCTAGTGCAGTGGTTCTCAACCTTGGCTGCACATTGGAATCACCTGGGAATCTTGTTAAAATCCTGATTTCTGGGCCTCATCCTCCGGAAATTCTGTTTCTTTGTTATGTTTCTGGGCCTCGTCATTAGTAACAAAGAAACAGAATTTCTGGAGGATGAGGCCCAGAAATCAGGATTTTAACAAGATTCCCAGGTGATTCTAATGGGCAGCCAAGGTTGAGAACCACTGGCCTAGTGGATGGGGCTGAGTGTTCTCCCCTACCCCTTGACTTTAGGTTTTCCTGTTTAACTTGATTTGGCCAATGGGATATTAGCAGATACGACATGGGTAGAAGTTTGAAATGCTCTTGAGCAGGGATTTTGCTCTGTGTCACACCTCACTTTCAGCATGGTAAAAACATGCCGGGGGTATTTGTAGGACCAAGGGGCATGAGGAACACATGAAGAACTGAATCCAACCCACAGCTTGTGCCAAGCACACCATCCACTGATATGTGATCAGGGAATAATACATTCTTATGTTGTATAGCACTGTGCTTTGGGATTCACACAGCACCTGTGGCAAGAGCTAATACAGAAATTATTTTACCCTCACAAAACTTTAGTAAAGTCAATAAACTCATAAAATAACTGAGATAAATGATTTAAAAAAAAACTAGTGAGGGGTTGGGCTTAAGTCTGAATTACAAAGGAGTGTGGAGGGAGAAAGTAGCATTTGGAAGAAAGCTTGAGATAAAAGGAGGCCATAGGGAGAGCTTGGAACCTCACATGGAAATGGAAATTAGGGCTGGGCAAAATTTCACCAGCTCCCTGAGAGGTCCAGTTTAAGTAAGAAAGGACATGCAATTATGGACATCTAAAAGTCCAAAACCTACAGGCTGGAATCAGAAAAGAGCTGAAATTGTACTTCAAGTCCTGACAAAATTCTCTCTTGCTTGGGGGAGGGTGATATTGGGTTTATTCAGGCTTCAGCTGGTTGGATGAGGCCCATCCACATTACGGAGATAAGCTGCTTTACTCACAGGGCACCAACTTAAATGTTAATCTCAGGCAAAAACACTCTCACCGAAACATCCAGAATAATGTTTGATTACACATCTGGCCAGTGTGACCCAGCCAACTTGTCACATAAAATGAACCATCACAGTGGGCTTTCATCGTTCCCTGGCCCTGAGAAAAAGAGACCCATTGCTCCTTGTTGGCAAGACATTTGACGGAGTGCTTTTATGCACTTCTCTATTGTACCCAGAGGAAGTGGTGGGGCTATTGTTGAGGAAATTTTGGGTTGGACCTACTGAATTCACCAAGCTTTGTCACAAATATCATTTCTAACATCCTTACATTTTTTTCTACTGCGTTATAAGCATATATCCACAATGTGCACATGTCAGTACAGCCTGATGAATTCTCACAAAGTGAGATCATCATGAGCACCTCAGAAGCTCCTCTTGTGTTCCCTTTTGGCCACCACCCACTTCCTAGGGTAACCAATACCCCTCTAAGACCACAGATTCATTTTGCCTGTTGGGTATTTTGTGACAGGTGTACTTTTTAAAGATGGCTGCATTAGTATTTTTCACGCCTCTTTTGACAATGTGATGCTGATATTCCTCCACTGAGAGACAGGGTCTCTTTTCCCTCCTTTTAAATATGTGTGCACCAGTGACTATGGCACAAGGGACACTGTGTGGCTTCTGGGGCTGGGTTATTATAGGCATTACGACCGCTCCCTGATCTGTTTGGGATGCTCACCCTTGGAGCCCAGCCGCATGCAAGTCTATGAGCATGTATTCCAACCATAGCCCCAGTGGAGGTCCCAGCTGACAGCCAGCATCCACCAGCACACAGGTGAGCAAAGAGCCTGCAGATGATGCCGCCTCCAGCTTTCCAGGCTCCTCAGTGGCCTCGGAGTACAGTGGAGATGAGCTGTCCCCTACTGAGCTCTGCCCAAATACAGATTCATGAGCCAAAAAATATTGTTGTTTGAACACACCAACTTTTGGAATCATTTGTTATACAGCAAGAGATAACTAGAAGATAATTTACACAGATGGTATGAGTCCTTTACTGACATTCAGTATTATGTCTGTGCGACTCTTCCATGTTGTTGCATGTAGTTGCATATTGTTCATTTTTATTGCTTTAGAGTACATGATTACATGAACAACATACAGTTTACATGTTCATTGTACTGTTGACAGACATTAGTTGTTTCTAGTTCAAGGCTATTAATAAGAGCCAGACATTCTAGTACATGCCATTTGGTAAACAAAGCATGTATTTCTGTTGGGTATGTACCTGGAGTTGGAATTGTTGTGTTATAGAGTACATCTATGTTCTGCTTTCATAGTTACTGTCAAAAGATTGCTAATATTTTTTCTAAAACAAATATTAAAATCACTTTTCCAGACTTGTCTGTGGACTGACCTGGAGTTTAGGGAGGGAGGTGAGACCAGAGGTGTCCTAGTTGTATCTAGAAAAGACTCGAGGTCAGAACTGTTTGACTTATTCGCTCTGTAACCCCAGGGCCTAGGAGACTTGCATCACTTTGCAGAATGGGAGCTTTCTGGTGGAACTTGACCATGAAGAGGCCCTTTGTGAGATTCCTCTTTCTGCTTTCCCTTTGACTTATCTGTGAAGACACAAAAAGTAAAAATTTGGCTTTATCTTTTTTTTTTTAAATATATTTTATTGATTTTTTTACAGAGAGGAAGGGAGAGGGCTAGAGAGTTAGAAACATCGAAACATCGATCAGCTGCCTCCTGCACACTCCCTACTGGGGATGTGCCCGCAACCAATTTTTACATGTTCATTGTACTGTTGACAGACATTAGTTGTTTCTAGTTCAAGGCTATTAATAAGAGCCAGACATTCTAGTACATGCCATTTGGTAAACAAAGCATGTATTTCTGTTGGGTATGTACCTGGAGTTGGAATTGTTGTGTTATAGAGTACATCTATGTTCTGCTTTCATAGTTACTGTCAAAAGATTGCTAATATTTTTTCTAAAACAAATATTAAAATCACTTTTCCAGACTTGTCTGTGGACTGACCTGGAGTTTAGGGAGGGAGGTGAGACCAGAGGTGTCCTAGTTGTATCTAGAAAAGACTCGAGGTCAGAACTGTTTGACTTATCCGCTCTGTAACCCCAGGGCCTAGGAGACTTGCAAGGAACATAAACTTTAACAGCATCACTTTGCAGAATGAGAGCTTTCTGGTGGAACTTGACCATGAAGAAGCCCTTTGTGAGATTCCTCTTTCTGCTTTCCCTTTGACTTATCTGTGAAGACACAAAAAGTAAAAATTTGGCTTTATCTTTAGAAGCTATCATTGCCACAGTCCAAAGAAGTTTCTTATAGGTGTTCCATATTAAGAAGATTCCTAACCACAGGCCCTGCCCTCTAAATATCCCAGTGAAAGTAGGAAAAGGCTAAATTGCCCTTTTATGTGCCCTTTAGTTTACATTCTAAATGAAAATTAAACCCAACAGGTGTAGAACCCTGAATGCACATTTGAAGTGATCACAGTATGAGGAACCATGACCAAGATCACACAGCCCAGGCAAAGACAACCATGTCACCATGGCTGCCTGCCCAGTAACAGATGTGAGGACGCCTGGGGCCTTGACTTCAGGGGTGATGAAGTGTGAAAAAAATGTTCATGTTAGAAGTGTGACAACATAGCACTTTGAATATCACTCCCAGCCCCAACCTGATCCATGAGGGCAACTTACCTATGTATCTGGATTGTACGTGCTGACTTTTAACCTCAACTTAGATAATTAAAAATTAACTTGAATATGATTTCTGATTTCTGTTAAGAGCTTGGAATAAGTATTAGGCCTTCTCATTGTCTCAATGTCAGAATTTTCAGATAGTCAGATGGATATTTTCTGAGAGGTAACAGGAAGAAGCATTCCTTGTCCCATATCACTGCCATGTCAGAGAGCCCCTGCATGCTCCTAGCAGGGTCTGGACCTTCAGGAATGAGATCTTGGATATTTGGGTCTGCACATCACTGTTGGGGCTAATGATGCCCAGGAAAACTGCTGAGAGGTCTGAGATGTTGACAAAGGAGAGAGAAGAACCTGGGAGAGAAAGAGAGATTGAGAAGAGAGAAGCAATGAGAAAGAAGGGTAGGAAGATGTGAAAGAGGACAGAAAGCGGCACCTCATAAAGATTGGTCAGCACCTCAGTGCATCTCAGTGGGTTGCTCTCATGTACTTCGGGTATATTCCATAAAATAATGAACTTGAAGGGTTCTTGTGAGCCTCAGTTTCCTCATCTATAAAATAATCCCATTTTATTATCATCTACCTCCTTATGTTATTATGAGAATTCATTGAGATGATAGCTATAAGGTCCTTATATCAGCACCTGGGGTAGTGGGGTGGTAAGTGCTTCATTAATGTAGTGAATGTCAAAATTCTACACAGATAGTGATCTAGATGGTAAATAAAAAAATCTTCATTTGTGCTGGAAACTAAGATTAACAGTAATTAATATAAATGTGAGGAATCCGGCAGAAGGCTGGCCAGGACTCCTTTTGATATTCACAGGGTGAATATTTACATTTTATTACCTACTGCTGACTCAATGGCCTAAAGCAAACTCCCCCAAAACCTGACAATCTTACTGTTTACTAAACATTACCATTGATATGTCTGTTTGCATTCCTAAAAGGCAATTGTGTATTCTAGTAAATAAAAGCAGCCGGGAAAGGAGACTCAGCGGAACTTGACTGCTATGGTCCAGTCTTCCCCTGACTTCCCCTCATAATTTCAAAATTAAGGAATATTTACATTTTATTACCTATTACTGACTCAATGGCCTAAAGCAAACTCCCCCAAAACCTGACGATCTTACTGTTTACTAAACATTACCATTGATATGTCTGTTTGCATTCCTAAAAGGCAATTGTGTGTTCTAGTAAATAAAAGCAGCTGGGAAAGGAGACTCAGCGGAACTTGACTGCTATGGTCGAGTCTTCCCCTGACTTCCCCCCATAATTTCAAAATTAAGATTTCGTCTTGTGTGTCAGTTTGTGCATCAGCTCTTTCTCCAAGCCTTTGAACCCAAAAGCCATGCTGGTCGTGGCCTTTCACACATCTGATCAACAAATAACATTTTCCTCTGGAAAATATTCTCGCTAAAATTTTTCGATGCTACCGCACAATGTAATTGTTGCAAATACGGAGGCATATGAGACATTCTGGAATCCTGCAGAGCCCCAGGGCAGGCCTGGGGCCACCATTTGCCGTGGGCAGGGGAGTCTATTGGTCAGAAGCTTATGCTGTGCTGGGGTTCCAATCCCAGCTCTGCCACTTGCCAGCTGCATGACTTTGGGTGAGTTCCATGCCTCTCGGAGCCTCAGTTTCTCATCTGTAAAAGGAAAATGATTACGGTATCCATGAAATAGAGTTGTTGTAAAAGCTAAATATGGTTAGATAGGTGAAAACTTGGCCGGGTCTGGGCACATAGCTAGCACTCAATACTTAGCCATTACATTTGCAGTGGAGGGATAGATCAAAGTCATGTTCATAGGGAACTCTGGTTAAGTGAACGCTGAAAACCATTTAGTCCAGGTCAGACCAAAGGGGATGTAATGCGGATTAATACATCTTCCCTGTCCCCCAAACTCAACCCTCATTGCTGATGGCATGTATCAGGATGAGACAGGGGACACAAGGCTCATCTTGGGGAGGCTGTAATGAGCACTGAACACAGCTGTCAGGCAGTGGGAGGCAAGCCCTCATGCCAGGATTTGGTCAACGGAAGGCAGCATCTTCTGAAAGATTTGCATCGCGCGAAAGATGACTGTGTTCTGGTTTCCCAAGGTCTGTGTCACCCCAGCAGAGTGTTGCCTAGTTACTTTTATGTCCTTATCTGTCCTATCAAGGGACCATTTGTGATTCTTTTGAAGAATGACTGCTCCCTCCTAGTGTCCTGGTAGCCCCATTCCCACCAGGGAACCAGGAGAGACCTCCAGGTTGTGAGAAAGTAGGAGAGACTCCTGCGAAGGAAGGACCTGGGCGTCTGCAGTTGGGTTCTGACTCAGAAGCCACTATCACAGGCTCCACTGTCCATGTGAGATCTCAAGGTCAAGGTGGAGGGAGTGGTTGGGACTGGCCTGCTGCACACAGTAGACCTACAGATGCCCAAAGGGCTTCTCCTTGGCTGCCCCGCATTTGCACCCCCTCCTTTCTTGGTCTGGAGAATGTCCCAGCTTATTTCTCTTGGTGGAATACAGAACTTACCTCCCAAATATAGTGGCTTAAAAATATGGGATGCCAGTGTTCCCACCCTCCTTTGTAGGCAGGGTGCAGACGTGTGCCTCAGAGCCAGTCAGCTCAGAGCCACCGCCTCCATGTTCAGACTTTCTTGAAATGTGACTTTGCACCTCCTCCCATTGAGAGGGGAGTCTATTTCCAAACCTCTTGCACCTGTTTGACTTGCTTTAGTCAATAAAATGAATGAAAGATGATAGTGGGCCGGTTCTGGGCCTGTGCCTTAAGAGGACATGCATGCTTCTGCTTGCTTCTTCCACACCTCTGCCTCCACCATGTGATAAGCCAGGGCTGGGGGAGGAGAGCTCTAATGTCCCTGAGCCAAGATGTCCCAGTTGAGGCCCATACATGTGACAGAGCCCAGACAAGATCAGCACAGCCCCTTTGCAGCTGGCTACAGAAACATGAGGGCATCCAGTTGAGATGAGAAGAACTGCCCAGGTAAGACGAGCTACATTTCTGACCCACAGACTTGTGAGCTAAATAAATGATCATTTAGGGACTTTTTTTTTTGCAGAGCTATATCCAATGGATACACTGACCTTTGGGAGGCCCAGCAATAGCTCCCAAGGGCATGGTGGGTGGGTGGCCATTTGGGTCACATTGGGCTGTTCACAAGCTAATCCATCACCAACCTCATTTTTCGTTAGGAAGGGCTGAAGAAAACCTCTTTGCTATTGAGCTTAATAAGGAAAGAGGGAAGTAGCCAAGCAGCTGCTTCTGTCCTCAGCGTCGTTATTGGAGCTCAGAGCCGACATTTGTAGTTTCTCTGGTACTACTCCTCTCTCTACTCTGCTTCCTCTGTCCTGACTCCTCTGTTGCTTTTTCTATAGAAGCAGCTGCTCCCCAGCTTCTGCTATGTCTGTATCTCCAAGCCAATGTTGTTTCACAAAAGGCGACTGCAGAAGCAAAGCATTCCTGTCTCTCGCCTTTTCAGCTGGCTTCTGAGCCATCAGGAAGCAGGGGGAACCCGCCTCCTTGTTGCTCTAAATGAGAAATTAGCAAACACAGTACAATAAAATTTCCCCAAATTGGAAGGATTAACACAAGGATGTGAGATGGACGGGAGCAAAAAAAAAAAAAAAACCACCAAAAACCCCCAAAACCATAATCAGGGACAATGGCAGGCGATGAATGAAGGGAAATGAGAGCTCCCTGGCTGGTACTCAGAGCCCAGTCTTGCTGTTCCTTCCCCCACAGATCCCTCTCCTCCAGGCTTCCAAGATGGTTTTGTTTATCAAACACTTCCTTGCACTGCTCCCAGCCATAGGGCCGGGTGAGCTCTCAGGGGCAGCAGTCCCCTTGCGCTCTGGGCAGCACAGGCCCATAAGGTTTCTTAAGGAAAGGATGTTGCAAACCCAGACTGACTCCTGACCGGCTCACGCCTTCTCTCCTAGATGACTTGATTGCTTTTGGAATCCCTACATCCTTTCACTACAAGGTAACCTTAGTGTGAATTCAGTGCAGGAAACAACTTAGGTCGGTGTGCCTCTGTTATCGGTCAGGTTGGAGAACTAACAGACTTGTTTTAACCTCAACCGCAAGTTAGAACTAGACTCCTCAAGAGGCAATTTCTCAGGGACTGATAGCAGTTTTGGGGTGGTCTGGTTTCTTGCAGATCTGTGTGACTTGCTTTGGGTGGCCATGACTATGTTCAAATGATTCAAGTGAGATATCAATGGGTATGCAAAAGCTTTGAAATATACTCAAACTACTCTACAGAAAGGTTGACAACATCTGGCCCCTCTAAATATGTGTGAGAGAGCTCGTTTATCCAGTCCTTCACCAGCGCTGGGATCATCATGAAAACAATGGGTGGGAAATGGTACGTCATACTGATTGCATTCTTTGATTACCAGAGAGAATATATTACATTTGATATTTGTGTTTCTTCTTTTGTACATTGCTTAAGGTTTTTTTTTTTTGCTTATTTGTCCTTTTATCTTTTGTGGTTTTAAAAATTGATATTTAAAGAAACATGCATTATCTATGATTTTTTCATTGATTTCAGAGAAGAAGGGAGAGGAATAGAGAAGTAGAAACATCAATGATGAGAGAGAATCATTGATCGGCTGCCTCCTGCACGCCCTGCACTGGGGATTGAACCCGCAACTCGGGCATGTGCCCTTGATCAGAATAAAACCTAGGATCCTTTAATCCGCAGGCCTACGCTCTATCCACTGAGCCAAACAGGCTAGGGCTTAGCTATAATTTTTGTATTGCAGACTATCTACCTGCAGGCAGCACCAATTAAAAGGAAACTTGTTAGTTCAGTTATCTATAATAATAAAAGCATAATATGCTAATTAGACCAGATGTCCTTCCGATGACCTTCCAGATGAAGCCGGCGCTGAGAGAGAAGCCTGGGTCCCGGGTGCCTGCTGGCAGCTGGAGGGAAGCTCGAGTCCTGGGTGCCAGAGGGAAGCTGGTGCCAGCAGCCAGGGGAAGGAAGGTCTACTCTTGCATCAATTTCGTGCATCGAGCCTCTAGTCTTTCAGTATTAAAGCTATCAAACAATTGTTTCTCCTGTGTCACACATCTTTTTTCTTTGGTTGCATTTAACATTTAGCTTTGTGTGTATGGGGTATGTTTTTGCCATTCAAAAAACTTAAATTTGGCATAATTAGATTTATCTCTTCCTTCGCAGTTTTTTCTTTCAGTGCATAGATAAAACTCCTCCAACTAAGATCAGACAGATTTCTACTAATTCTACTGTAGTTTTTTTCTCTTACAGCTAACTCTTGAAGGCAGCTGAAATTTATTCTCAGTTTAATTCTGGAAAATAGCATTTAAATGCTTTGATGAAGTCATAGCCTCAAACCTCCTCTTGGCATCAGGAAACTGTTGCCCCTAACCATTGTTGGCATCTTGAGAGGCTGAATGAACTAGAAGTCTGTGCTGCATTGACCCAGGGCATCCTCTGGAGGGAGGGGCCAGGTGGACATGCAATTATCCATTGGCTCCTTGTTGTCTTTCCAGACCATTTCACCAGACCAAGATCTCAGAGAACTGCTCCAAGCAGGATGACGGTACATTAATCATCCATGCAGAACACTTTTGAGAGTAAAAGGGAGCACCATCAATTATGCAAGACCACAGGCACAAACTGGGGTTTTGCCAGGCAAACTGAAATGCTTTTACCCTACCTACAGGGGACTGACTCTCCCTCCTCTGATGATTAAGGATTGACGTCTGCTTCATGCAGTGACAGTGGCATCTTGGCAGCTCACATTACTGGCACCCAGCTTCTGGGCAAGCAAAAGTTGACTGGCCAGACTCTTTGACAAATAAATATGTCTCTTTCCAGAGAGGAAGTAGGAGCAGGAGAGAAGTGAAGAAGAATCAGCATATATCCAGTGGAAGGTACATTATTCCTAAGAGAAAGGAGGCTTGAAAACACATCACCTTTGGAAGGGATGCTGGCTAGGGGCTAGTTATAGAGGAGGTTAGTTATATATGAGGAACCAGTTTGCACACCCATGAATTCCTGCTACTACTGAGTCCAGTGACTACATTCCTTGAATAAGAATGGCTTCATTTTTTTCAGGAAAAGGATGATCTGGTTGGTTTTTTAAAAAGAGGCGACAGACATGAATATTTCCCTCCCGTTTCTCCCCTTTCAGCACCAGAGCACAACAGCCACAGGTGCTGAGACAGGATTGGCTGTGCAGGGATTTAAACAATATCATAGTCTCTTGCAGGCTTGAGGAGCAACATGCCTGTTTGGGTTTTTCTGCAGAAACGTTGCTGCTGATTGCTCTGTGTGTGTGTGTTGTTGTGTCCCTGCTGTTTCACTTTATTGGATGAAGATGGGGTTGGCGATGGCATCATCATGTTGGGGGCATAAATGAAAATAAAGCACGCCCTGGGAACAGGTCCCTGCTTTGAGAGTCAACTGTCTCATCAGAGGGCAGTTAAAAAAACCTTCTGGCCCAGGTGGTGTGGCTCAGTGGCTGAGCATTAACCTATGAACCAGGAGTTCATGGTTCAGTTCCCAGTCAGGGCACATGCCCAGGTTGCAGTTTGATCCTCAGTAGGGGGCATGCAGGAGGCAGCCGATCAATGATTCTCTCTCATCATTGATGTTTCTATCTCTCTCTTCCTCTCCCTCCCTCTCTGAAACAAAAATATATATTTAAAAAATACATTTCTGATTGAATCAGAATAAGGGGGGCAAGATTTCTTCATGTCAATTGACCAGGTGGTGGAAGTGGATATAGTCGCTGACTGTGCTGCCCAAGACGTACTATTCAGGGTTTACTTACTGCTTCAAAGGGTATAACTGGAAAGTGAACACCCTATTAAGAGGTAATGGCTCTACAAAGAACAAAAGGTCTTACTGGTTTCCTCTATCTGCTGTGAAAAATCATCACAACTGTAGTAGCTTAAACAACCCCAGTTTATTCCCTGATAGTCCTGGAGGTCACATGTCTGAAATCAGTCCTACTGGGCTAACATCCAGGTGGCAGCAGGGCTGGTTCCTTCTGGAGGCTCTGAGGGGAGAATCTGTTTTCTTGCTTTTCCAGCTTCTGGAGGCAGCCTATACTCCTTGGTTTGCAGCCCCTTCCTCCACTGTCAAAGGGCACCGTTGCACTCTCTGCTTCTACCATCACGTCATCTTCTCTGACTCTGACCCTCCTGCCTTCCTCTTACAAGACCATTATAATTACCCAGATAGCCCAGGGTAATCTCCCCGTCTCAAGGCCCTTAACTTAATCACATCTGCCAAGTCTTTTTTGCCATGTAAGGTGACATTCACAGGTTTTGAGGATTAGGATGTGGACATATACAGAGTTCATTATGAAGCCTACCTAAGGTCACTTGATCAGCCTTTTGGAAATTAACTTCTGCATTTGGTCAAGGCCAATGGCTCCAAATACACCATTTCTCCTGGCTCTTTGAACTTGACAATGTATTTTCTAATTTATGAGAGGAAACTTTGAGGCAGTAGGCCCCAGAATAATGCTCCTTGCAGCTCCTAAAAGGCCAAGCACTTTACAAGCCAGTATTGATGGAGGTGGAGGACATGTACACAAGCAGATCACATCATCGGATAACATGTCCAGAAGAATGTTTATAGAAAACAAACTCCCAAATGTCAATTGAGTTACAGATCATGGAGAGAGAAATGGAAAACAGGGCACATAAAAGGTAGCCAAAGGGAAGCAACCAGATGGAGCCCCCAGAGCTACTGGGAAAGATTTGCTGCTTCTCCTACAACACAGCTGTGGGGTTTTCAGGGGTCCCAGCTGGTTGGTTTTCTCTCCCAGCTTCAGAGCACCAGAGTGTCTTCTTGCATTCTGCCACTTGCTCCACAGTCTGCAAATGTGTAGGGGGTTTTGCATGAGCCGTGTTAGAGGGAATTTCACAGCTGTTTGTGCTTGGTTTACAGCTAGCAGACCAGAGGACAGCACAACCGGGTCCTTCCAGCCCACCGATGCTTTCAGGTATGTGGAGACAGGCCTAGGGTATGGCCATTGAGGGACAGAACGGATCTGCTCCCTTGATACGGCAGACCTGGGGGACCTGCTATTTCAGGATAGGGCTGAGAAATCCCATGCCCTGACCAGATAAATGAAAATAAAAAATGTGCAGCCACTATGAAAACCAGTATGAAGTTTCCTCAAAAATTAAAATGAAATTACCGTATAATCTAGCAATTCCACTTCTAGAAAATGAAATCACTATCTCAAAGAGACATCTCCACCCCCATATTCATAGAAGCATGATTTACAACATGCAAGACATGTTTGGCTGACAGATGAATAAAGAAAATGTTCCATATATATACAATGAAATACGTTCAGCAATAAAAAGGAATGAAATTATGATACATGCTATAACATGGATGAACCCTGAAGATGCTATTCTAGGTGAAACAAGGCAGAGAAAGAAAAATACCTTGTGATATCACTTATATGTGAAATCTAAACAACAACAACAACAAAAACAAAACCCAAATACCCAAACTCATAACACACAGAACAGATTGGTGTTTGCCAGAGGGTGCGGTGTGGTAAGAAGTGTGTGAAGTGGGTAAAGGTGGTTACAATTTCCAATTTCCAATGATAAAATAAACAAGGCCTGGAAATGTAAGCATGGTGACAATAGCTCATAATGCTGTGTTGCATATTAAGAAAGTAAATCTTAAAATTTATAAGAAAAATAAATTTTTGTAATTATGTGTAGTGGTTGTAGAGAATGTGATCATTTTGCAATATATACATATATTGAATCATTATGGTGCACACCTGAAACTAATATAATGTTATATGTCAATTATAACTCAATACAAAAAAAGAAATGTGGCAGAAAGTAAAGCCTCAAAATCTTGAAAATCACAGCTCCATTTGGGGCATAAAAGAAGAAAATTCTGGGCAAACTGACTAAAGATGACTGAGTGGGTGCTTTCATTGTTGTTTCATGCCCCCCCACACCCTTTTGATCATTTAGGTGATCATAATTGAACATGTGGCATAAAGAGAATATTACTTTCTAAGTAGGCAGAGTGGGAGAGTGAAAGCCTAGAGTTGAATTCTGGTCTGAATCTCCCTTAGTAAAACCCCAAGCCTTTATGGACTATCCATAAAATAAAAGCTTTCTCTAAGTCAGTGATTTTCAATATTTTTGGGTATCAGGATCTCCTTCAGTTGTACTTTTTAATGGAAAGACTTTATAAAACCAGGGTGGCCTGCTTGTGTCCTACCAAAAGCAGATACTTTGAGACGAGGGCTTGAACACTGGGAGTTTATTTGGGAGGTAATTCCAAGGAAGCCCATGTGAGGGAGTGGGGAGATGAAAAGAGAGAAGCCAATGAAGTGAGTGTTGATGAGCAGGGTTGCTCTGTGAGCAATGAGGGCTGCATTCCACTGAAGACCCCCCAGAAGAACTGCTTCTCAAAGGTGGCTCCCTGAACCGACAGCATGGGCATCACCTGGGACCTTGTTAGAAATGAAAATTCTCAGGTACCCACCCCAGACCTACTGATGGGAAGCTTGCTCTGGTAGTGGGCTCAACAATCCTTGTTTTTCAAGCCTTGCAGGTGATTCTTTGGCACACTGAAGTTTGGGAACCGCTGGTCTAGAACATGCCACAGAATTGTCCCTTGAGAGGTTGTGGGATGGTGAAGCTGGAGTGATTGTCCATCCATTCTCTTATTGGTTGAGGTTGCTTGGTGACCTGGATTCCTTAGCACCTGGGTTCCCCTGAGCACAGTCTGAGCAAGGTCCCCTGGTGCTGGAGAAAGTTCTCAGAAGGAGAAGCTGGAACACACGTGTACTTCACGTGGCTTGCTGCCAGTGTACACAGGAGCTGTCCACCACAGCTGCAGGTCAACTCAAGAGGTTAGCTGAGGGGCTCTGAGGTGGGGCAGCAACAGAGTCTGCTGTATGTACTAAAAATTTAGTAGCATCTATACATGTTTGCAAATTGAGATGCATTTAGGGTGTGCATAGATACATTCATTAGATTATGGCGAGGGACTAGTTGGAGGTGGAGAGCATACTTATATTCTTTGCTTATTTAAATCAGTATAGTGAGGTACATGCCCTTGACCAGAATCGAACCTGGGACCCTTGAGTCTGCAGGCTGATGCTCTATCCATGGGGCCAAACCAGTCAGGGCTATTCTTTGCTTATTTAAATCACTATAGTATTTGTACATCCATGGATTTACTTGTCACATGGTGTGAAATGATATAATTTCACCTTGTCACTCATGTTGTAACTTGTGTGAGGAGACATAAATTTTATTTTTCTTGAAAAATGGTTCAAGAAAAAGTCATCAGCTAGTGTTGGTCATGTAGATGAGAGAAGGTGAAAGTTCTCAGTTGGACAAGAGAAACATAATAAGAGAAACTATAGGCAAAGGTGTCAGACTGTGCCCTTCATGCTTCTCATTGATTCTACCCATATAACACAGGGATGGGGGTTGGCAAGAATCAGGCAGGGTCCCAGCTTGATATTCTGGCACACAAGGCACAAGTTTTGTTTTAATAGAACTGAACCAAATGGGAAACTGAGGAAAAACCCAGTTGTCTGTTCCAAGTCATGTGATAAGGATTAGGCAAGGATTGGTGGACACTGAGTTGTAGGTAAAACCCATTCCAGGCTTACAAGCCCAAGACAAAGTGCTAACCTCCCTGTTGCATGGTAGGGTGGGAGTTTCACAAGGCTGAATGGTAGTGGGAGTGACCTGAGCAGTGTTCCCGTTGCCTTATGTCCTTGCCCTTCCCTGGACTTCAGCTGCAGCAGCAGGTGGGGTTCTCTGGGAAGTAAATGCTAAATCAGAGTTAGGAGTGCAGAAGTTCACTGGGAAGTAACAGCTGAAAAGGGAACAAGCAGAATTGGGTAGGGGGAGTCATCAGATCCAGTGCAGATCTGACACAGTCCATACCAGCCAAGCCTGTCCTTTAGAAGAATCCTGCACTGGGTGGAAATGTCTAGGCCCTTCCTTGTCTCACTGTCTTGCTCAGTAGCTGGCTGGACACTGCTTCAAGAAGAATGTGAGCTTGGCCTGATAGTCAAGGTGGACCCCGAGGAGTTAAAGCTATCAGCAAGGACCAGCAACATAATTTGCAGGGCCCAGTGTATAATGAAAATGGGGCCCCTTGTTCAAAAATTACTAAGAATGTCAAGATGGGGACAGCGGAGCATTAAGCCTTCTATCCCTGGGGCCCTGTGTGACTGCATGGGTTGCACACCCTGAAGCCAGCTCTGGCTGCCACTGAGCACACTGCGTGCACCTACACAAGCAGGTCCTGTCTGGGAGGGGATCTGAACAGTGCACCCCCATTCTGCCACAGATCTAACTTTCTGTGAAGTCACAGGAGGTGGCTCAACCTCTCCCTGGGTGTCACCCACAGGTGTGAGGCTACTAACACTACTGGCAGCCCTCAACCTGGAGGGACAATTCTGAGGTATGTTCTCTGCAGTTTCTCAGAGGGATCCCACAGTGATAACCAGCTCAACAAAATGTATTTTATTGGCTTTCCCTTCTTCCCTGTCCCAGTCTCTTCACTCCTTCACCCCGGCTTCTTAGGATGATTTTCCAAATAAGCCACCTGCACCCAAGTGCGTTCTCCAGCTGTAAAATACATGATCTTGGTGAGGAATAACCCAGGAATTGGTGCCTCTAGCTCAGTGGTCGGCAAACTGCGGCTCGGCAAACCGTGGCTCATGAGCCACATGTGGCTCTTTGGCCCCTTGAGTGTGGCTCTTCCACAAAATACCGACTTCTGCGCATGGGCCACGAAGTTTCAATCGCACTGTAGGTGCGCGCCCGCACGTGGTATTTTGTGGAAGAGCCACACTCAAGGGGCCAAAGAGCCACATGTGGATCACGAGCCGCAGTTTGCTGACCATGGCTCTAGCTGAACAGGGCTAGAGAAGGAAGAGCTGATGTTGTTCACAAAGTAAGCAATGTTTTCTCAATTTTGTGGGGAAGGCTGAGAGAAGTAACTTTTGCTTAATAAAGAGCTAACACCCAAAGCTGGGAGACCTGAAGGCATCATTTTGCTTTTCCTACAACACGCACCAGTCAGAGACCCACATTCTCATGGTCAGCCACCCTTGACATCATGGAGACAATTGAGGTTAGTTGCTTCTCAAATTTTATTTTCACTGATTTTTAGAGAAAGAGGAAGGAAGAGGGAGAGAAACATCGATGCAAGAGTGAAGCACCTATCGACTGCCTCTCACATGCCCCCCACCAGGGATCAAGCTGCAACCTGGGCATGTGTCCCCATGACCAGGAATCGAACCAGCAACCCTTCAGTGTACCGGACGATGCCCAACCAATTCCCCCACCTCCCATTCCCTGCCTCTGGCAACCACCAATCTGAGCCACACCGGCCAGGGAGAGACAATTGAGGTTTTATTGTTAATGTATTGACCATCACCCCTACATAATGAGGGAATAACATTCTCTTCAGAGAATGAAAATGGACATGGGGCCTTTCCAATGAAGACACTGAGTTGGTGTTATGACATCTACATCAACAACTAATTTGCAGAACAAAGGGGAGAAATTTCCAAAAAGTTATTAAAGTTATGGCTGCCCTGGGTTAATTTCTCCCCAGTTTTATTGAGTTATAATTAACATAACATTGTATTTGTTTTAGGTGTACAACATAATGATTTGATATATGTGTACATTGCAAAATGATTATGACAGTAGGTGTAGTCAACATCTATCATCTCGCTTATTACAAGTTTTTTTCTAGTGATGAGAAGTTTTAAGGTTTATTCTCTTAGCAACTGTCAAATATAAAATACAGCATTGTTAACTATAGTCATCATATTATACCTTACATCCCAAGAACTTATTTCTCTTATAACTAGAAGTTTGTACTTTTTGACAGCTTTCATCCAGTCCCTTCACCTCCCATTCCCTGCCTCTGGCAACTACCAATCTGTTCTCTTTCTATGCCTTCTTCCTTCCCTTTAGAGCCCACATATAAGTGAGACAATGCTGTACAATATTTTTCTTTCTCTGTCTGACTTATTTCACTTAGGATAATTCCCTAAAGGTTCATCCATGTATCACAAATGGTAGGATTTTAAAAAAAATGACTGCATAATATTCCATTGCATTTGTATATACACTGCATTTTCTTTATCCATTCATCCATCAATGAACTTAGGTTGTTTCCATGTCTTCACCACTGTAAAAATGCTGCAAATGAACATGGGGGTGTAGCTATCACTTCAAGATTATGATTTTAGACTATATATCCAGAAATGGAATTGCTGGATCATATGGTAGTTCTACTTTAATTTTTTGAGTAACCACCATACTATTTCCATGGTGACTACACCAATTCACATTCCCATCAAGAGTGTACAAGTCTTCTCTTTTCTCCACATCTTCACCAACAAGTTAATTTTGTCTTTTTCATAATTACTATTCAAACAGGTGTGAGGTGACACCTCATTGTGCTTTTTAAATTATAGTTGATATACAATATTGTATTAGTTTCAGGTATACAACTTAGTGTTTAGACATTTATATACCTTATGAAATTATCACCATAATGTCTAGTAACTTTCTGGCACCATATGTCATTATAATGTTAATGACTATATCCCTATAATAACTATATTCTCTATGTGACTTATTTTATAATTGGGAGTTTGTACTTCCTTTTTAAAATTTATTTTAGTTTTTTCAATTACAGTTTACATTCAATATTATTTTGTATTAGTTTCAGGTGTACAGCATAGTGATTAGGCAATTGTTTGTACTTCTTCATCCCCTTCCCCTTTTCCATGCATCCCCCTATCCACTACCCATCTGGCAATCATCAGTTTGTTCTCTGTACCTATGAGTTTTTTTCTGTTTCATTTTGAATGTTCATATGTTTTGTTTTTGAGATTTCTTATTGTGGATTTTGATTTACATTTCCCTGATTGCACTGACTTAATTTTTATTTTTACTTGTGTTTATATATTCACTAGAGGCCCGGTGCACAAAATTCATGCATGGGTGGAGGGGTGTCCCTCAGCCCAGCCTGCAACCTATCACAATCTGGGGCCTCTCAGGGGATGCCTGACTGCCAGTTTAGGCCCGATTCCTGCAGATCAGGCCTAAATTGGCAGTCAGACATCCCTCTCACAATCCGGGACCACTGGCTCCTAACCTCTCACCTGCCTGCCTACCTGATCGCCCCAACAACTCTGCATGCCTGCCTCATCACCCCAACCACTCTGCCTGCCTTCCTCATCACTCCTAACCATTCACCTGCCTGCCTGATCACCCCTAACCACTCTGCTTTCCTGCCTCATCACCCCTAACCACTCGTCTGCCTGCCTGATCGCCCCTAACTGCCTCTGTCTCGGCGGCCACCTCTGCCTTCCTCCCACCGCCACGGCTTTATCCAGAAGGTTGTCCGGAATGATGTCTGGAAGGTCGTTCGGCTGCCCAGTCTAATTAGCATATTATGCTTTTATTATTAAAGACTAGGGGCCCAGTGCACGAATTTGTGCACCTTAAAAGGAACTATGGGTCGCGAGGTTGTGGTGGGCACAGGGGTAGGTCTCGGCCTATCCTATGTGCCCCCACCCAGCCCCTCCTGCCATGGGCCCCTGTCCCTTCGTTGCTGGCAGCCCTGCTCCTGCTGCTGCTGCTCCCACGCACTGACAGCGCCAGCCCTGCTCGCACCTGCTCACGGCACCAGAGCTGCCGCTTGCACCCACTGCTGGCACTGACTCCACTGGCACCCAGCCCCACTCAGGAGCAGGGGGAGGTGGAGAAGCCCTCAGGGGCAATTGGGGCTGGCAGCCTCCACTTGCACCCGCTGACGGTGCCAAGCGATCAGGACTGGTGCCGGGTGCTGGCAGCAGGGGTGAGCAGCGGGTGCGAGTGGTGGCTCTGGCGCCAGCTGTGGATGCGAGTGGGACCGGTGCAGGCAGTAGGTGTGAGTGGCGGCTCCAGCACCAGCAGTGGGTGCGAGCGGAACCGGCACCGGCAGCAGGTGTGAGTACCAGGTGGGACTGTGGCATGTAGGAGCAAAGAATTTTCAGTAACCACCAGAGGCTCGTCCTGGTGACAATGACTGGCATCCCACCTTGGTCTGGCACCTCCGCTTACCTGCTCCACCATCCTGCTGTGGCTGATGCCTGCCATGTTCCGCGCACGGCCCCTGGTGGGCAGTGCACGTCATAGTGACCGGTTATTTGGTTGTTCGGTTGTTCCGCCGTTTGGTCTATTTGCATATTAGCCTTTTATTATATAGGATTATTCACCTAACAGGGGAGTGTCAGGGAGAATACTATTATTTGTAATTATAAGTCAAGGAGAGTGGGTTGGGTTCATGATAAAGAAATGAGAGTCTTTGTTATAGCTTTGGAGATTGTAGTAGCTTCTATGATGAGCTGTCCAGAGCCACCTTACAAACCCCAATTCTTCCAGTTTCGGAGTGCTGTGGGCAGACAGCCCTCAGCCGTTAGCCCATGTCGGGATTGGCTGGCTGGAGGTACGACCTCCTTCCAGGAACATCCTGTATCCAATGACTGGTCAGTGTGGGCTGAAGACCCAGCCCTTCACCCTTCAGTCAGCTCTGAAAGCCACTTGACTCTTCAGGGAGCCAGATGAGAGAGTGTTGTAGCTTAGCTTTCCTCCTGCTTCTTTCCCTTCCCTTCCACAAACACTGATCCCTAGAGTCCTCACTAAAAAGCCTCCTGCAAATTCATTTTAATCCCAGAATCTGCTTTCCAGGAAACCCAACCTGTCACAATAACATTATCCATGACGTTATCCTATATAATAAAAGGCTAATATGCAAATCAAGCAAAAGGCGGAACGACCTGTCACAAGGACACCCACTGACCACCAGGGGGCAAACGCTCAATGCAGGAGCTGCCCCCGGTGGTCAGTGCGCTCCTACAGCGGGAGTGCCGCTCAGCCAGAAGCTGGGCTCACGGCTGTCGAGTGCAGCGGAGCCTCTCCCACCTCTGCGGCAGCGCTAAGGATGTCCAACTGCCAGCTAAGCCATCAGTCGGATATCCCCCGAGGGCTCCCAGACTGTAAGAGGGCACTGGCCAGGTTGCCCCCCCCCCCCCCCGCAAATGCACGGATTTCGTACACTGGGCCTCTAGTGTGTTAATAACAACCCTTGACTGAGTAGGCTCTTGGCTGTGTCTTGACAAATTGGGTTTGTCCTAAGCTCAGAGTTTTCTGTTCAATAGCCCTTCTTCAATGGTGGTTCCAAGAAGCCTCTGATGTTTAAAAGGCTGCTGTTCTTAAATTCCCAGTGACATCTCTGTTCTGTAACTAGGGCAAGTTTTTTTTTTTGTTGTTGTTGTTGTTGTTTGTTATTTTTTTCTTTTTTAAATTAAGGCATAACTGCCCTGGTCAGTGTGGCTCAGTTGGTTGGTCATCATCCCGAGCACTGAAGGGTTTGCAGGTTCCATTCCTGGTCAGGGTACATACTTGAGTTGTGGGCTGGACCCCCAGTGGGGGGTGTGTGGGAGGCAGCCAATTGATGTTTCTCTCACATAGATGTTTCTCTCTCTCTCTTTCTCTCTCTCTCTCTTTCTGTCTCTGTCTCAAAAGCAGTAATAAAAATTAAATTGTTTAAATTGAGGCACAACTTATATACAGTAAAATGCACAGATTTTAAATTCACAGTTTAATGAGTTGTGACAAATGTTTATGCCAGTGTAACCAACACCCCCATTATGATACAAAACATCTCCCTCACTCTGCCCCCAGATTTTCTTGTGCCCTTTTCCAGTCAACACCTTCAGCACTCCCTCCAGCGGCAACCTCTATTAAGCTTTTTATGGCTCCTCCTAAAATTTCACATGAATGGAATCAGATGGTATTACACTCTCATATCTGGCTTCTTTCATTCAGCAAAATGATTTGAGATTCATCCAATGTCTGTTAGTTTGGGCTGTTATACAAAAGTATGATAGACTGAGTAGCTTAAACAATTAAACAATAGAACGTTACTTCTCACAGTTCTGGGGGCTGGAAGCCTGAGATCAGGGTGCCAAAGCTTGGGTTCTGGTGAGAGCCCTCTTCCTGGCTTGTAGATGGCCACCTTCTTGCTGTGCCCACACATGATGGGAGAGAGAGAGAGAGAGTGAGAGGTCTCCTGTTTCTTCTAATAAGGGTACAAATCCTATCATGAGGGCTCCACCTCATGACATAACTACCTCCCAAATGTCTGGGATTTCAACTCATGAATATTGAGTGGACACAATCATTCAGCCCACAGTATCCAATTTGTGGCATATATTACCAGTTCTGTATTTTTATTGCTGAGGAATATTCCATTGTCGGGATGCAACACAGTTTATCCATTTTCCTGTTAATGGATATTTGGGTTGTTTCTAGCTTTTGCCTATTATAAACATTCATGTACAAGTGTTTGTGTGAACATATATCTTCATTTCTTTTGGGTAACAAGGAGTTGGGGGGTCACAATGTAAATACATGGCTAACTTTATAAGAAAAACTGCCAAACAATTTTCCAAAGTGACTGTATTTATTACCTTTTCCAGGGTGAGAGATTGGCTGATTGTCTTGATTCACTGACTCAGGCAATGTTGAGACCAGGTGGCAATATTGGAGTTTCTCACACTTTCCTAACAAGTCCCTCTAATGTTGGGAGAGGAGCAATCAGTGTGGGGATGGAGAGTGTGACTTGAAGCAGGAGCCACGTACCAGGATTCTCGTGGTTTATCCTAGAGACCCCCCCTGTTCCACTTCCCACCTTTATCCCTGGGGCAGGTTCCCTCAGGTGTACCTCTGGGGGATTTAAGCCTGTTCCTGAGAAACACATCTAGTTACTCCATTCGTTTTGCAGATTGCAACTCAGGTGAAGGGAAGCCAAGTAGCTTCTCTAAGGTCACATGACTAACGAAACAGCCAATGACTAGAATCCAATTTTCTTCACTGGGAGCCAAGAAAAATAAAAATTTACAGTGACCCCTGATCACTCCTCCTTGTTCCTCAAGTTGGGGCAGTGAGAGATTTGGCTGAATGCTTTCTTCTTGGCCAAGGGGCGTTTTGTAATGTTTGAGACTGCAAACCCCCCCCCCCCCCCCGCCCCAAGTCCCCATTGGAGCTTTAGTTTTCAAAGCAAATAAAATCCTAGCTTTCACTTTAAGCAGTGTCAGAGCAAGCACACATGAAATTCACATGGATTAAACTGTTAATATTCCAATGCCAGCAAGTGGCAATAGCGATTAGAAACACAAGCATCAAACTGTAGGAAACTGGCCCAGAATAGCAGCCTCCTCCAACTCCCTGATGGGGAGATTAGCATGTAAGAAGGAAAGATGACGATAACAACGGAGACATCTGGCTCTGTGTTCTATCTGTTGGCAGAGCAAGTGTCTCTTCCCATTTTATGCAAGAAGTTAGCAGGGCGCCAGCCAGACCCACATCTTGGCTGGATTCATATCATGGCAGCTAACCCGCAGGACCCTGCTACGTAAGGCCCTTGAACTGGTTTGTAGGTGTCCACCCAGACACCAGCCCTTGGCAACCCCAGTGTGCAGAGAGGGGTGAGTGCCATGCCATGATGGTTTCATCACCAAGCATCTTGTGATGGTGGGAAGAGAAGACATGAATTCTTCATTCCACCCTGTGTCTAATTTGCCATGAGCTGTGTGACTTCGGGCAAGTCATTCCACCTCCCTGGAACTGTTTCTCACCTATAAAAGAAACGGTTGTTTACTTACTCATTTATTCTTTCTCCCTTGGTACGCAAAAGCAACTCTTAGCACATACTATGTACCTGGCACAGTGATAAGCTCTGGGGGTAGAAAATGAGTAAAACAGGACTCACAACCACAGGGGTTGGGAAGATTGTGTTAAAGTCTCATTCTTCATTCTGCCCCATGTCTAATCTATCCTGCTTGTTTTTGATTTCATAGCCCTCTCATTAAAGAGTGGAGTCTATTTGACTTTGACTTTGGGGTAGACCCGTGGTCGGCAAACTGCGGCTCGCGAGCCACATGCGGCTCTTTGGCCCCCTTGAGTGTGGCTCTTCCTAAGCCTTAGGAGCACCCTAATTAAGTTAATAACAATGTACCTACCTATATAGTTTAAGTTTAAAAAATTTGGCTCTCAAAAGAAATTTCAATCGTTGTACTGTTGATATTTGGCTCTGTTGACAAATGAGTTTGCCAACCACTGGACCATGTGACTTACTTGGGCCCATAGCATATGGTGGAAATAACGGTGTGCTGATCTGAGTCTAGGCTTTAAAAGGCCTTGCATGTTTTCTTCTTGGCCTCGGCTATCGTCATGAAAACTTCATGCTCAGGCTAGCCCGCTTGTTCCAGGAGAAGGAGAGACACCTGGAGCGGAGCCATGCCAGCTGAGGCTAGCCTAGACTAGCTGGTCCTCAGTGAGCTCACAAATACCTAAGTCAGGCCAACATCAGTAGGGAGCTCTTTAGCCCACATCAGCCTTTTTCTAGCTGTCCTGTTTGATTGGGGCCATAATGAGCTGTACAGAGCTCCCAGGCAACCAGACATTTCCATACCGTGGGGTGAATGCTCTGATAGAGGGAAATAGGGAGTGGTGGGCAGGTGGGCTAGACAACTGACTCTTGAACAACCAAGGGATTAGTGGTGTCCGACCACCCATGCAATAAAATATGTGCGTATAATTGCAGTCGGCCCTCCACTTATGCGGATCCCAACTGTAGATAGAAAATACAAGATAAGCACAGAGTCCCACAAGATAAGTGGGACTCAGAGAGGGTCAAAGAGGAGATAAAACCTTCACTAAGTCTTGGATGGTGAGTAAAAATTAGTGGAGGGAAGGGGAGCTGTACTAGACTAAGGATAGAATACTGGCTACTTGGAGTTCGAATATGATCCTTAGTAATATTTTATTAGAAATGTGCCATGTTTTAGCACTTTTAAATTAGTTGTCAACATTCAAAAATAGGAATATTGGTTATTAAAATACAGATTTTGTATTTTCTAGAAAAATTAGAAAGTGTGGTGACACTGGGCCTACTTCCTTGCTTGGCAAAATGTCATGCAGGTGAATAGTGGATGCCTCTTTGGAAATGAGTCCCTTCTAGTTCACTATGATACCTTGGTCACCCCAGTATACTTGTTTAAGATACTGCCCACTCCTGCAGGCATCTGAGTCTTCACATTTGGACCAGATCAGGGCCATGCTGGTTCAAATTCACTAATTCCCATCAACGTGCTTTTCCCCATGATTATATTATTTTCCAGATTTTGAATCAGCCTTTTGATATGCATCAGTTCTTTTTATCTCACTTTCTAATTAAAATTTTAATTTTGAAGTAATTGTAGATTCACATGCAGATGTAAGAAGTAATAGAGAGAGAGAGAGAGAGCCTATGTACCCTTTACCCAGATTCCCTCAATGATAATATCTTGCAAAATTATGGTACAATATTACAATCAGGATATTGACACTGATACAACTCACCCATCCATCTTGTTTAGATTTCCCCAATTTTACTTGTACTCATTTGTGTGTGTGTATTTAGGTCTATGCCATTTATTCACATGTGTAGGCTTGTGTATTTACCAACACAGTTGTGATACACAGCATTTCCATTGTCACCGAGATTTCTCATGTTGCTCTTTTATAGCAATAACCATTTTCCTCCCATCCCTCTTCCCTCTCCCCATCCTTAACTCCTGGCAAACACTCACCTGTTCTCCATTTCTCTAATGGAATCATGCAGTATGTGACCCATGAGACTGACCTTTTTCACTCAGTATAATTCCCTGGAGAATCACCCAAGTTGATGTGTATATCATAGCTCATTTTTCTTCATTGCAAGTACATTCATGGTATGGATGTACTAGCGAGTTTAACTGTTCACCTGTTGAAAGACATCTGGGCTATTCTCAGCTTTTGGAGAAAAGCTGTTATGAATAAAGCTGCTATGAACATTTATGTATAGATTTTTGTATGAATATAAATTTTCATCTCTCTGGGATAAATGCCCAAGAGTACATTTCCCAGATCATATGGTAATGGCATATTTGGTTTTATAAGAAGCTATCAGACAGTTTTCCAGAATGGATGTATCACTCCACATTCCCACCAGCAGCGTGTGAGTGACCCAGTTTCTCCCATCATTGCGGACATTTGGTGTCACTTTTTTATTTTAGCCATGTTGATAGATTTGCAGTGGTATCTCATTGTGGTCTTGATTTACATTTCCCTGATGGCTCATGATGTAGAACATCTTTTCATGTGCTTATTTGCCATCTGTATTTCCTCTTGGTAAACTATCTATTCTTAAGGGAGCAGGTGGCTTGATTCAGCTTCTGGAATCAAGCCGGGTTCAATTCTTCCTACCTTCTTCAGCCCTAAAATTCATGATCCAGTCAGCAGTAGGCTACTTCCTTTTGGACAAACCCCACCCCAGCTCTTGGCTCCAAGCAGTGAACCTGGTTTGCCCTCTTGTCTCAAAACACCTTTATTGCAATTACCCTACTTGGAAAGTCCCAAACTGTGCCTGGGAAAGTCCACGCTGAAACCCTTCTTCTGTGTTCACCCATGGGTCTCTGGTTCTTTACTGCACAGAACCCCTCTCTTTGTTTTCCAGCAAAGCATGGATATCGACTCAACCTCGTTCTGATGTGTGTTTTGCAGGTCTGGCCCATTGGGTGTGGATCGTCAGGTGGAGAATGCTCTGCATGGAGGTGAGGAGTTAGGTTGGATGAACCTAGTGGACACTGTAGTTAACCTGCCCCAGAAGCAGCCCTCAACCAAAGGGGAGTGGGACTTGGTAGATGAATACCCTGATTCCGCTACCCTCAGTGGTATAATTTTGAGGCATGATCTACACAGACTCACAGAGGTTCCCCAGGACCGAGAATTCTACCATGTTTACTTATAAAGACCTAATGCATCACGAATAGTACAAAAGAAATCTTTTTACCCCAAATGTTAACGATGATAATGTTTGCTTTATCATTCTCTCTCTTTGACTTCCTCTCTCTCTTTCTTTCTGCTCAAAACTTCAGTGTGTATTTCCTAAAATACAAGAAAATTATCTTACATATCCACAGTACAATTGTCAACATCAGGAAATTAATGTGGGCACAATACTGTTTGCATATTTAAATTTTGTCAATAATATTTTCTACATCAAAAGAAAAAACATTTTCAGTTCAGGATTCCATCCAGAATCATGTATTGCATGTAGCTGCCATGTCTCTTTAGTCTCTAATCTGAAACAGTTTTTCTTTTTTTTTTTTTTTTTTTTTTTTTAAATATATTTTATTGATTTTTTTACAGAGAGGAAGGGAGAAGGATAGAGAGTTTGAAACATCGATCAGCTGCCTCCTGCACACTTCCTACCGGAGATGTGCCCACAACCAAGATACATGCCCTTGACCGGAATCGAACCTGGGACCTTTCAGTCCGCAGGCCGATGCTCTATCCACTGAGCCAAACCAGTTAGGGCTTGAAACAGTTTTTCAATCTTTCTTTGACTTTCATGGAAAACTTTAACTTTTCTATTTTTATTTTTATTTAGAATGGGCCAGTTCTTTTGTAGAATGTCCATTGATTTTTGTTTGTCAGATTTCCTACTGATTAGATTTAATTGATGTGCTTTTGGCAGGAAACCCCAGAAATGATGTGTGTCCTCCCAGTGAATTATATCAAGAGGGAGATGACTCCATTAGTTCCATAATTGGTGATGTTAACACCGGTGCCTTTTAAAATAGGAACGTATGAGGAAGTAAGAGCTCCGTGTTTTATGTTCTCGAGTGGAGATTCACTCAAAATGTGTGTCATAGCCTGGTGGAATCAGATCTCCCTCCAGACATTCTCTCATTCATACCATCCACGTTGATGACTTGTGCCTTAGGGCCAGTCTTCATACATGGAAGGTGATGGATACACTCACATATCAGGCCCCCACTGTGGCCTCAGGTGTTGTGTAGGATGAGAATTCTGTTCTCCTCCCCAGCCTTTTAGATTCAGAGGAAGCTGGGGAATGAGGTGATGGGGTTGATCCCTCAGGGTTGTCTGTTCCACCCAGTGGTGGTCTAGACATATCAGGCTCAAAAATCTGGTGGGATCTGTGCCCCTTCATGTAGGTTTTGGCTTCATTGACTATAGGCTAGCTATTTCAGCTGGACTTCCCTGGGCACAGTTTGGGACTTTCTGTACGCCACTGTGTTTGTTTTTTTCTAATGCAGCATTGCCCACAACCACTCTTAGCAGAATATCATGAATTTGGACAAGTTCCTTAAACCCTGAAATCTAAGTTTCTTCACAAGTAAAATGGCAATTCTAATACCTACCTTCTCTAGTGGATAAGATGATATAACTGAAATAAAATGCAGCAGGTGCCTGGAGCACATTAAATGCTCAATAAATACTATCTATTATTATAAATGGTAATGATTGAAAAGAAGCCCACACTGGAAGTTAGGAAATCTGAGTTGGAACCCAACCCAACCTCTTCCTAGCTGTGTGACCTTGGGAAGTCTAACCTCTGAGCTTGATTTCCTTGTCTGTAACCTGAGGATAATAATGTCTCCTCTGGCTACCTCACTGTACTGTTAGAAAGATGAAGTGATTTACTGTGTGTGAAAGCCACTTGTCCAGCAATGGATTGATTATGTAAACATGAGTGGACCCTGCTGTTCTGTCCTGAGATGACATCCAAGGGCTGTGCATCCACCAGGAGGAGCTGGGGCTACATCGTAACACTGGTGCTGGAAATGACCATCAGCTCTAAGGCCCACCAGGGAAAACACTGCAGAGCCTGCACTGTCCCTTCCCTGAGTTCTGACCCTAAGTTTGGCCCTCAAATGGCCCTTAGGATGTCTTTGGTGGCCCCTGACCCCTTGGTGGCTGCCTGCTGTGGCATTGTGCCTCTGCAGGCTTATACCCTGTGTGGGTGGCTGCAAGACCATGGGGGCCTCTGGGCCCTGCATATCTCAGCCTCTGACATTGACCCGGCCATTCTGCTGACCCTCGGGTGGAGCAGAGACCTCTCTTCGTCTGTGTAATTGATACCATTAGGGTTCTTCACAGTCTTCCAGAACTCTTGTATCAGTTTTTCTCAACCATTGCTGCACATTGACTATCACTGGGAAACTTTAAAACACACTGGGTGGGACCCAGACATGAGGCCTTTTAAAGTTGTCCCAATGATTAAATATCAAGAACTACTGATCTAAACTATATTTTTCTCCAAGTCAGAAATTTAAGCCTGTGATGTCTTGGACCTCTCTCCATCCTGGCTGCAGATGGACTATCTGGTTAGCCAGGGAACCAGCATGGTAGAGGTGTGAGACAACACTTTTAAGGGCATTGCAAAGCAGTAACTAACGCACCAGTTTTTAGGATGTTTTGACGTTACATGATTTTGACTTTTGGCTTGACTTTGGAATATTCTGTCTATAAAAGTGAGGCTCTGCCACACAAAGTAATTCAATCCCTCCCATGAGCCTATGAGGTGGGACTCATATAAAACTCACTTTGTGCCGAAACCGGTTTGGCTCAGTGAATAGAGCGTCGGCCTGCGGACTGAAAGGTCCCAGGTTCGATTCCGGTCAAGGGCATGTGCCTGGGTTGCGGGCACATCCCCAGTAGGGGGTGTGCAGGAGGCAGCTGATCGATGTTTCTCTCCCATCGATGTTTCTAACTATCTATCTCTCTCCCTTCCTCTCTGTAAAAAATCAATAAAATATATTAAAAAAAACTCACTTTGCAACTGGAAAACTAAAACTCAGGTGATGGTAAATAGTTCAACACCATTAACTGCTGAGTGGCATCATGCCCAAATCTAGGTTGTACTACTATAATTTGTTCATCAACTACTCACATCTCATCTCCAACTTTTGTAATATTTTCCACAACTTTTGGTACAAACTGGGCATATAGTGGGTATTTATTTATTTTTTTAAATTTTGTTTTGCTTAAAGAAGTATTACAAAGAGTATTACATATGTCTCCTCCCCCGCCCCCTTGACATTCCCCTGGCCTCTTTATTACGATTGTTAAAAAGCATTTTATCAAACCAGTCAATATTTGTAAAGCAGCCTATGGTTTTCAAAGAACATTCATATCCATTCTCTCTCTATTACAATGTGTGCTGAAGAATTATGAGTAAGTGAATGAGCACATAGTTTTGAAGCAAGTTGGATGTTGGTACTGAGGCAAGACAGTAAGAAACTAGCGAAATTCCTTGGCAAGTGGAATAAGGGAAACTAAGACAAAATAATTAAACAAGGACAGAGCAATTTGCAGCCAGCTAATGAATCACAAGGTTTTATCTTCCGTAACCAAGGACACTTAGGAGCAAATGGTTTGCACATTCCAGACTGTTCCAGAGCAGACGGGCCTCGGTCACAGTCCCTCTTCGATGATGTTCTTTAAAAAGAAAACTAACCAGAAAATAAACCTGACCCCTCTATACCCACATTTTGATGAATCAACATATTAAAGGACACACCTGGAAAGCTAATTAATATTCTGTTAAGACTCTCCCCTGAGACCTCCCCTAGCATTCCCATGGGCTAAAGAAAGATAAAAAGCTCCACGGACCCACAGCAAGCTCTCACTAGAGCATGCCCACGCCTTTCTCCCTTAAGCATGTATCTCTGCTGTCTTTCTCCTAAGCTCTAAGCGTTCCCATGAGACTTGCAACCAGGGCGGGGCAGCGGGCAGTGGCAGCTCGTCCTGGGCTTTCCCCCTGAACCTGTCTCCAAGACCCCCTTTTCTCTGATTTTCCAGTGAAAACAGCAGCACCGCCTTGGCTTACTTCTGTCACTGTGACTTTCACTTCTCAGTGAGTTCATGCAGCCCAGTGTGGCCCAGTTCTTTCCTGTAACGTTTCTAAAAAGCCAAAACAGCCCCACCTCGGCTCTCTTTTGTTGCTTCTTCTATCCCAAGCCCTTCCTTTGTTGCACTGTCCCCACCTTTACTAAACATACTCTCAAAATCACTTGGACTCATGTTGTGAAATCTTTCCTGCATGAAGTCAAGAACCCACACACTACTGGCCGGCTGGAGGCAGACCTGCTCCAGGCTAGTCTCCATCTAATAACAGTACTAGCATCCTGTCAAATTCCCTGAACACGCAGGAGGGCAATTTCATGGACAGCCTGCATCTCTAGCCCAGTTAAGATCATGCCTTGGTTCCTTACTCTTATGCCCTTCCTTTCCAGCATCCACTTGATGGCATCTCGCAGAGGTGGTAAACCTCCATCATAACTAGATGCTTAGGAAACACTCAGTGTAGTCTCGCCTCTGCCACTGACTACCAGTGTGAAGATCGGTAAGTTTTCTGGGTTTCAATTCCTGCCTGTGAAAAAGGAAAGAGCTGGACTAGGCTGGAGTTAAATGAAAGTATATGCATCCCTCCTCACCATGCACAAGCCAGATCCTGCTAATTGTGCAACTTCTCCCCTGCTGTGCTTGGATGTAGTCTCAAAATCCTTCTCGATCCAGAATGCCAGGCAAGCATTACAAATGGACTGAAGTTAGCACTGAGGATGAAACCGATTAGTCATTCTGGCAGTGAATAGTCCCTGAGTTCCAGCTCTAGTATTTTTTTGTTTTCTGGTTTTAAAAGGTCAGGAGCAAGCAGGGAGCGTCTTGCAAGTCATTATGATCCGAAAGGTGGAACTGGGCATTAATGGGGCTCAAAGATTTCTTTAAAGCAGTGGTTCCCAGGTTTGGCTGCACATTAGAATTACCTTAGCTTTAAAAAAACAAATTGAGGTAGAGGCATATCACACATACAGTAGAGTACCAACATCACAGGTGTGCAGCTTGATGGATTTTTACATAAAAAATGTAACCGCTACTCTAACCAAGATATAGAACATTTTTAGCACTAGAGGAGACCTATGTCTCTTCCTATTAATATCCTAGAGGTAGCACTATCTGTTTTCTATCAGCACAGACTCATTTCACCTGGCCTTGAATTGTATAAAGTGTGTATGTAGTCTTTTATGCCTGATTTCTTTTGTATAACTGACTGCTTTTGAGATTCATCCATATTGTTGAGGGAATTGGTGGCGAGTTCACTTATATTGCAGATGAATATTCTATTGCATGGATATATTACACATTATCTATTTTCCCATTGCCGGGTATGTCTGGGTTTGCATATGAAGAAAGCTGCTCTGGACAACCTTTTGGTGACATACACTCTCACTTCTCTAAGAGTGGAGTGGATTGCTGGGTCTGAGGGAGGATGTACAGTAAACCCTCATTATTTATAGATTCTTCATTGTGAATCTGCCTGTTTGCTAAAAGTCATCTATAGTCCCCCAATCAATACTGAACACTTTCCCACTCTTTCATAGACACAGGCAGAGCAATGGGAAAATTGAGTTGCTTTCCCAGCTGAGGGAAAAAAAAAGGCAACACTCTGCTTTTTTATTGCAGCTCTTTACTGTAAACAACTGTCCTGTTCGCTATATATTTACTGCCATGTTGTTGTGGTTTTTTTTTTTTTGCATTTTTGTGCCTTTTTATTTTCTTTGTGATTTCAATGTTTAAAATGGCCTGGAGCCTAATGCTAAAGTGCTGTCTATGTTCCTAAACTCAAGAGACTGTGATATGCCTTGTGGAGAAAATATGTGCATTAGATAAGCTCTTTCACATCTGAGTGATAGTGCCTTTGGCCATGAGTTCAATGCCAATGAATCAACAATGTATAAAAAGCAAAGTGTCTTTAAACAGAAACACACATAAAGCAAGCTTAGGTATTGATTGGCTGATGAAAATTCTGTGACCAAATGCTTGTGGTAACCTAACTCTGCTAAGTCTTCACTTAACATCCTCCATAGATTCTGCGGCATTAAGCAAAATAGTCTATAATGAAACCAATTTGCCATAGACTAATAGATATAAACAAGAATTAAATTCAGACATCTAATCAATATTATAATGAAACTAGAGGCCCTGTGCATGAAAATTCATGCACTGAAGGGGGGGGGGGTCCCTCAGCCCGGCCTGCTCACAGTCCAGGAGCCCTCAGGGGCAGGAAGCGACCCAGCCATCAGGGGAAGGCAATGCCCCCATCACCCCTCTGCTGCTGCCACTGCTGGCAGTGTAAGCCTCAGCTGGCCCTGGTTATCTGAGCCTCAGGGGGCCCTGGGTGGCTGGGCTGCCACCATCCGAGGTTTGCCTGCACCTCGGGTGTTGGCTGGGCAGCTGACATCTGAGGCTTGCCTGTGCCTTGGGCTAGCCCTAGGTGGCTGGGCAGCCGACATCCAAGGCTTGCCTGCACCTTGGGTGTTGGCTGGGAAGCTGCCATTGGGGCTTGCCAGCGCCTTCGACCAGCCCTGGGTGGCTGAGGGTGTGAGGGTGGGTCCAGCTGCACCATGCGCCTGCCGCCCCCTCCCCCCGCCCCCCCCCCCTGGCTGGGCTGAAAGGACTGTGGGACTCTGGCGGCAGGAGCAAGGAGCGGCTGGACGTGCTGCCACCCCCAGTGGGGCTGAAAGGACTGGGGGACTCCGGTGGGGCTGAGGGGACTGGGTGCCGCCATCTTGTGGCTATGGGTGCTGCCATCTTTGTGATGGTGTGACAGTCAATTTGCATATCCCATCTTTATTAGATAGGATACTGTTAAATGATACGAGGTTATTCAAGGACCTGCTATATTTCCCCTAGGAGCAGGGGTTCACTATTCACTAATTCGGTGTCTGTGGCAGCTTTATAGAACAGAACTACCATGAATAGTAAGAATTGAATGCATTTTCAACTTTAATAAATACTATCTAACAGTTTGCTAAAGTGATTATACCACCTGGAGAGCTTTAAAAACTTCCCTTGGTCAGGTCACATACAGGCCAAGGGGATACAGGGCCAGTGGTCTTAAAGCCAGTTTTGATGGTCACTGATAGAAGTGCTAGGAGAGAATGCAGAGCAATCACAACATGGAACACAGCTTGTGTGTATAACTCTTACTCAATAAATAACTGATTTCACTTGAATGTGTTCTTTTAGGTTCTTTTTATTCAGTGTTTCTTTCTTTTTCTTGTTATGTATGCATGGTTTGTGCATATAAAAACATACAATCACTGGGAAGAAGCAGTCACTCTCCTAGAAAACAAGTGACAAGAACTACCCCCATAGTAAGTTACAACTCTCACTCCCAGGACTTGGCTTGATGATAAAGAGCAAACAACCACTTGGCAAACAGAAATAAGAAATTACCTGCATACATGCATCTCTCAGCACCTGTGATCTTGAGCACAGAGAGAGAGGAAGCCACAGAGCAATCAGAAAAACTCTGCAATAGGAAACCAAGGTGAGGATTGATTTCCAAATGCAAAAGAACAGCTCCTTGTAATCAAGAAATCAGTATTCTTTTTCAAAGCCAGTAGTGCCAATTTCCACAGTACTCTGCACAAACTTAGCCAAGAAAAATCAGATTTGCAATGTCCTAAGAGGATTGGCTCTGTTGTTGAAATTATTATAATCAATCAGGTTACATGTTAAGTTTGTAAGATCTACCTCTCATTCATCAAGACAGCCTAGAGCCGCTGAAGTCACTTTACCTGGCCTTTGGGAACCACATGAAGGTATCCATGTATTCGCCTCTTGGGTAGGAAGACCTAATGATTAGGACTCTGGTTTGAATTGGAAATTGTTGAGGGCATCTGAGTTGTTCAGCAGTTCTCAAAGGGTGATTCCCAAACCACAGCATCAGCATTACCTGGGAACTTGTTAGACATGTTCTGGACCCATCTACCTCAGTAGGGCAGCCATCTGAACTTCTATGTAGCCAAATAACACTGAAATAGCATCAAGAACATCTAGACCTGAAGGAGCCACTGATGGGGACAAAGAATGTCTCCATGGAAATGTATGTGGACCGATGAATAACTTAATGCTCTTCTGTGTGGAGATGACACCAAGCCCAGTAATGGCACTAACCTTGCCATCTCTTTCCAACTTAGGTGTTATGCTGGGAAAGAGGAATTAACCCCAAATTGACTGGGCTAAAGTTTCTACTATCTAGGCTGAATGGGGACTTGAAATAGAAATGATAGGAAACTAGAGACAGTTGTCTGGCTCACTTGTGTTGGGACATATTTTGGAAGACTGGAATTGGTGAAAAAGGTCACTGCATGTCCTATCTAGGGAACTTTCCCAGGCTATCTGTGCCTTTCATTGTCTTTGGTCTATCTCACAGCTCTTTAAGTTATAGCAAAACTATAGTAATTCGACTGATTCTTGTCCATAGAATCATAAATAAATTGTGTCTGATGGAGATGCAGTTATATATTGACCAGTGGGTTCTGGCCAGTTTTCTATCTGTTTGCAGATTTATTTCAGGATTTATATTGTGTATATACAGGATGTCCCAAAAAATATATACACACTTTAACAGCTGATAGCTCAATTTTGAAAATGAAATGGATTTTAATAACCCAGATGAAATGGACTGATTCCTCGAAAGACACAATCTGCCAATCTCTCTCTCTCTCTCTCTCTCTCTCTCTCTCTCTCTCACACACACACACACACACACACACACACACACACACAAACACGCAATCTGAATAGGGCTTTATCTATTAAAAAATTGAGTCATTAATTAATAACCTTCCAAACAAAGCACCAGGCCCAGATCAGTTCACTGGTGAATTCTATCCAATATTTAAGGAAGAAATTATACCAATTCACTACAATCTCTTTCAGAAGATAAAAACAGAGAGAATACTCTGAACTCATTCTATGAGGCCAGCATTATCCTGGTACTAAAACTAGACAGACATTACAAGAAAATTATAGACCAGTATGAACATATATACAAAAATCCTCAAAATATTAGCAAATGAAATTCATTAGTATATAAAAAGAATTATACGCCATGACAAAGTGGTATTTATCCCAAATATGCAAAGCTGGTTCACCATTTGAAAACCAATTAATGTAATCCATTACATCAACAAGCTAAAGAAGAAAAATTATATAATCATATTAATTGATGCAGAAAAGCATTTGATAAAATCCAACACCAATTCTTTATTTTGAAGAAAATCTCAACAAAGTAGAAATAGAGGGGGAAATTTCTCAACTTGAAAAAGAACATCTACAAAAAAATTACAGTCAACATCATATTTAATAGTCAGAAATTAGAAGTTTCCTCACTAATATTGGAGCAAGGCAATGATGACCCCTCTCACTACTTCTTTGCAACATTGTTAGGAAGTCCTAATGAATGCAATATGACAAATTAAAAAAATAAAAAGTATACAAATTGGGAAGGAATAAATATAGTCAACTGAGATACAGACGTGTGGGCTGGGCACACAGAAATGATATATTAGTTTGCTAGGGCTGCCAACAAAATATACCACAGACTGGGTGGTTTATGAACAGAAATCTATTTCCTCACAGTTCTTGAAGCCGGAAGTCCACGATCAAGGTGCCAGTGAGGTTGGTTTTTGGTGAAGGCCCTCTCCTTGGCTTGCAGACATCCACTTTCTCTTGGTGTCCTCATTTGGCCTTTTCTCTGTGCCCACTTACCCCTAGTGTCCTTACCCCTAGTGTCCCTTCCTCTTCTTATAAGGATACCAGTCATATTGGATTAGAGTCTCACCCTAATGGCTTCCTTTAACCATAACCACCTATTTTTAAGGCCCTATCTCTAAATATAATCACATTGGAGGGTAAGGTTTCAACCTATCGATTATTTGGGGGGGAGGATAATTTAGTCTGTAACAAATGGCAATGAGCCCCTGAGGCTGTCTGGGTGGAGACCCAACAGCGTATCTGCAGGCAGATACCTCAGAATTCAAGTTGAAGCCTCGCTGCGTCTTCTTTGGTGACCACTTCACATTGTGGGCCCATAGTGAGCGCCTTGTCACCAGAACTTCCAAGACTTGCATAAAATCTGTGCCTATCTTGTGCCTGCACAGTTGGCCATCACCATGCTCCCAGTCTTCATTCATCTTTAGGGATGGGTCACTTCCTCAGAGCTGAAAAGACTTCTGAAAGGGCTGAGTCCATGGTTTCATTTTTCAGGTGGAGGAAACTAAGGCCAGCACATGCCAAATGCTTCTCTGAAAGTCTACATCTTCGTGATAGAGTTGGGCTTGGCCATCCAGACTTCCAGACTCAGCAAGGGATGCTTTTGCTGGATGCTGCTGCTCTTTCTGTGTTGAAGAGTGTGTGGCTTGTTTCCCCCCATCAGATTTGCATATTTGCTTCTGGTCGCTGGGGATACAACCTTTATTCAGGGTTAATGGTATTTACAGCAGTCTGCGGCCCAACTGGTGCTCTAGACTCAGTCTCTGCAACGGAGCTGCTCTATAAGCAAACAGGAGCTGATGGAACTTTATTGACAGGTTGAATATTTATAAACACGCTTATCGTAATTAAGATTGCTGAGTGTCCAAGCTGGAAATGTGTTTTCTCTTTTTTACTCAAAGTCTTTGAGCTGGGAGGTAACTGGCAGTCAGATTTCTCTGACTGCAGACAGGAGAAGATTTGGCGATAACTCTTGAAAGAAGCAGCATGTGTGATAAGCAACGTTGTCATTCCTGGCTGTGGTTAATGGGGGCTTCTGTCTGGTGGGGATGGAGGTTTGTTATCTCAGCAGAGGGACATCTTTCCTTCCTCAATCCATTTGATCATTGCAAATACTCAGTGGGAATCCTTTAGGTTTGCCAGGGACTTTTCCAGTTTTACAACTGAAAGTTCTACATCTAGGAAGCCCCCTCAGCCCTGATTGGTCACTCTATCTTTGGGCCAAGAAGAGAAAGCTCTTTTCACCTGAATGAAGGCCCATTACATCTCAGTGTCCTCTTAATTGTACTTTAGCTGGAGGTCAAAGCTTTCACAGAGTGACCACTTCTACCTATCTACAGCCATTTCCTTCATAGAGTTGCTTGTAGCACAAAGGAAACTCCTCCCCTCTGACCATCACTGTCTTCCCTACTCTCTGGATGTCAGCGGGGGCTGCAGAAGTGTGGAGGCTTCTCTGGGTGGAGTCCAAGATGGCTTCTCATAGGCCATCAGCTGGAAGCTGAGCTGGGTTGCTGGCTAGAGTGCCAACAGGCAGCCTCTTCAGCTCACTGGTCTCAACATAGTTGACTTTTTAGGCGGTGGCTACCCCCTTCAACTCCCCAGAATGAGTGTCCCAAGAAGACTCTTTGGATCTGCAGGACCTTTCTGACCTTGTCTGGAAATGACTCAGCACCTCTTTTGCTGCATTCTGACCAGGTTCAAGGGCAGGTGCCACAGACCCACCTCTGTGGGAAGAGTGCTGAAAAGTTTGCAGACCCGTTCTCAAGCCATGATAGCAGTGGCATGAATTTTCCATATTCTGTGCCTTCGTAGATAGTTTGGTGGAAATTGGTAGAAGCTAACCAAATGCTGTTTTTAGCCAGAGGAGAAACCAGTTTTATCATAATGTTTAGGAGAAGGATCATCCCCCTGCTGGTTGTTTGTAGGATCCTGGTGTGCGCTCCTCATAGTGAAAGGGAAGCCAGGTGCAGGCCACAGTGCAGGGTGTCCCCTTAGCCAGTCAGACACCCTCAGGGGACACAGAAGAGGTGGTTGGGGGCATGGTCTAAACAAGGACTTATTACAGTCTGAAGTGGACCTGAAATTCTGCATTTTAATGAGTTGCCAGGTGATTGTTAATCATGCTGGGCCACTGGACCACACTTTGAATAAGATGGGGCTAAACCAGGGCTGTGGGCCAAATCCTGCCAGCAGCATGTTTTGTATAAGCTGTAGCCTAAAAGTGGTTTTTATATTTTTAAAGGGTTTTAAAAGAATAGAGAAGAGTATATGACAGAGGCCATCAGTGGCCTGCAAACCTCAACATATTTACTATCTGGCTCTTTACAGAAGACATTTGCTGACTCCTGATGATCCAAACCATACAGAGTTGTGCTGAATGGATGGAGGCGTGGCTTTTCTGCTCTTCAGTTTGTCCCAGCTCCAATGATGGGTCTGGCCCTAGTCTTGGATCCTGAGGGCACTACCCACTTAGATAGCTGAGAGAACCCTTCCTCTGCTCCCTTTGATTACCTTTGAAGTTTCACCCCTTTGGTCCCTCCCCCTGACAGTCCTCCCTCAAGTGCTCAGCCTTCAGTGGGAGTATCCAACCATTAAGCTTCCCCAACCCAGTGCAAGAAAGGGGCTGGGCTAGGGGTGGGGTGGGACTGCTGTGATCTCCAGTGCAGAGGAGGTAGGAAGAAGAGGCCCATCTCACATTGGGAGTAGTGTCAGAATGATAAAGCTGAATTTTCATTGTGCCAAGATTAATTTCCTACACTTATCTCTCTCTTTTTTTAAAAAATATATTTTATTGATTTTTTACAGAGAGGAAGGGAGAGAGATAGAGAGTCAGAAACAACGATGAGAGAGAAACATTGATCAGCTGCCTCCTGCACATTTCCCACTGGGGATGTGCCCGCAACCCAGGTACATGCCCTTGACTGGAATCAAACCTGGGACCTTTCAGTCCACAGGCCGACGCTCTATCCACTGAGCCAAACCGGTTTCGGCCACTTATATCTCTTATATGTAGCTGTGTTTGTTTCAAAACAAGGCCCCCACAATTCTTTTATACTCTTCCATTGAGAGGTAGCGTCTGTGCTCCCTTCCCTTGAATCTGGGTTCTGTGACATCTTAATCAAAGAATACAGCTGAAAGTGACATGGTGCCTGTTTTCAGACCCAGGCAGTTTTTTTTTCCTGTCTTTTGGGGGCTCCCTATTAGAATCAAGCTGCCATGCTGTGTGGAAGCCCAAGTGGCCTGGGAGAAGCCACGTGGAGAGGATCACAGTGGCTGGCCACACCTGCCTTAGCACCCAGTCAACAGGCAGCCCCACGGGAAACAATGGGAGTAAGCTGTGACAGTGAACCCTCTACCCCAGACGTGGGGCAGACATGAGCTGACCCACCACACCACACACCTTGCCCAAAATGCAGATTTGCAAGCAAAACAGTTAATTGTGGTTGTTTTAAGTTACTAAGTTTTGGGATGTTTTGCTAAGTAACAATTGGTAACTGGAGATTAACCCTGAAAGATCATTTCTTTCTGGAGCTGGGATCACATGATAAGGTTCCTAAATGCTCTTCTAGGCCTGGGATGTGTCAGGGCCCAGGAAACTTAGGGTGACAGAGAGAGAACACAAACCTGTCCTGCAACAGCTGGATGGGAGGGATCACTTTGAGATTACTCACATATGTTTTGTAATTTTCCCCCTGCCGGTAGCAGCACTCAAAGGCAAATGGAAGATACATTTGTCATAAAAAGAGACCAAAAAACCCCCACAAAAAACCCAAACCAAACCAAAACAAAAACCCCCACAAAAACCCCACCAAACAAACACCTACCTAGAAATGATGAGGTAGATTTCATCTACCAGTGTCTCAACTAGGAACAAATAATTTAGTATGGACTGTTTTTCTCTTATAAATGGACTTGTGTAATAGGTTTTTGCAGGAGTTCGGTTGTAGATGCATTTGCAGGTATGTTTAGAGTTCATAGTGAATATTTTAAACTACCCTCCTTTACCCACAGGGGTGACCTGTAACAGCCTTATTCATCCAATATGACCCTATCTCTCAGGGCACAGTCAATTGGATTGGGATGTGTGTGTGAATGTGGGGGCAGTTGGGCTTTGAGCCCCAATGTGCTTGTCTTTGTTTCTGAGGATTGTGGGGAAGTAGGGAAAGTCTGATGGCTCAAAGAGAAGGATGCAGCCACATGCAGAGAGAAGCAGGGGGTGGGATAAAGAGAGAATCTGCCATGGCTCACCAGGGCTTCGTTTCAGCCATTTCTGGCCTGACTAGCATTCTTGCTCAGGACTCCCTGGATCCTAATGCTGAATCTCCAGCATTATTAATGTTGGCTTGAGTCCATTTCTGCTATTTTTCAGCAGATTGTCACGTACAGAACTGCTTTTCAGGGTCACTCTCCTTAATTTACAGATGGAAATGGGCCATGAGGTATGATCTGGGACCACATTCTCCCATATTTGTCACTCTCCTTAATTTACAGATGGAAATGGGCCATGAGGACCACATTCTCCCATATTTGCTGAGCCCTTGGCTAGGTTGAGGGGAGACAGAGATGAGCAGCACAGGGTCCTGTATGTGCTCCATCTGCCCAACCCCTGCAAGTCTGCAGAGAACTGTATTGTGGGAAAATCCCACACCTCATAGAACAAGAACCATGGCAACCATAGATGCCAGGTTCCAAGTCTTCCAAATTTCAATTCTTTTAGTACCAAAAAGTAAAGAAAAAGCCACCTAAATTTGTTTTCTCCCCTCAAGGTTATTTTTTGTTGAGGGAAAATAACTGTCACATAATTCTATTTTTGTAAGACAGATTTGGGGACATAGAGTGACATTTTGAGTGAGTGAATAATACTCAGAGAGTATTGGATGAGGATGAAGTAACACTTTTATTTAAGACTAGAGGCCCGGTGCATGAAATTCATGCACTGGGGGGTGGGGGCCCCTCAGCCCAGCCTGCCCCCTCTCATAGTCTGAACCCTCAGTGGATGTCCTACTGACGGCTTAGGAGCGGACCTAAGCCACAGTCTGGCAGCAGAGGCTTGGAGCAGGCGCCGTGTGTGTGTGTGTGTGTGTGTGTGTGTGTGTGTGTGTCCGCTGGGGCCTGCCCCCAGCCATGTTGGAGGCTCGGAGCAGGCGCCCCGTGTGTGTGTGTGTCTGCTGGGGGCCTGCCCCCAGTCAAGTCAGAGGCTCAGAGCAGTCCTCCGTGTGTGTGTGTGTGTGTGTGTGTGTGTGTGTGT